>NC_034193.2:36401020-36700226 GCF_002021735.2 Oncorhynchus kisutch | reverse complement strand
AACTGGAATGCAGCCCTAGGAAAAGTCAAATGGATTGCAGCCCTAGAAAAGTGACCTGGAATGCAGTAGGACAAGTATACTGGAATGCAGCCCTGGGACAAGGGAACTGGAATGCAGCCCTAGAACAAGGTGAACTGGAATGCAGCCCTAGAACAAGTGAATTGAATGCAGCCCTAGGACAAGTGTAATGGATTGCAGCCCTAGGACTAGTGTAATGGATTGCAGCCCCAGGACAAGTGACCTAGATGCATCCCTAGGAGAAGTGAACTGGAACGCAGCCCTAGGGCAAGTGACCTGGAATAAAGCCCTAGACAAGAGAATTGGAATGCAGGCCTAGGACAAGTATACTGGAATGCAGCCCTAGAACAAGTGGACTGGAAAGCAGCCCTATCACAAGTGACCTGGAATGCAGCCCTAGCACAAGTCTAGCGGAATGCAGCCCTAGGACAAGTCTACTGGAAGGCAGCCCTAGAACAAGTGACCTGGAATGCAGCCCTAGGACAAGTCTACTGGAATGCAGCCCTAGGACAAGTGAAATGGAATGCAGCCCTAGCACAAGTGAACTGGAATGCTGCCCTAGGACAAATATACTGGAATGCAGCCATAGTTCAAGTGAACTGGATAGCAGCCCTAGGACAAGTGAAATGGAATGCAGCCCTAGCACAAGTGAACAGGAATGCTGCCGTAGGACAAGTGACCTGGAATGCAGCCCTAGGACAAGTATACTGGAATGCAGCATAGGTCAAGTGAACTGGATAGCAGCCCTAGGACAATTGACCTGGAATGCAGCCCTAGGACAAGTGAAACTGGAATGCAGCCACATGACAAGTAAACTGGAATTATAGCCCTAGGACAAGTCGTTTGGAATGCAGCCTTAGGACAAGTATACTGGAATGCAGCCCTGGGACAAGTGAACTGGAATGCAGCCCTAGGACAAGTGAACTGGAATGCAGCCCTAGGACAAGTTCACTGGATTTCAGCCCTAGGACAAGTCAAATGGATTGCAGTCCTAGGACAAGTGACCTGGAATACAGCCCTAGGAGAAGTGAACTGGAATGCAGCCTTAGGACAAGTATACTGGAATGCAGCCCTGGGACAAGTGACCTGGAATGCAGCCATAGGACAAGTAAACTGGAATGCAGCCCTAGGACAAGTGAATTGGAATGCAGCTGTAGGACAAGTGAACTGGAATGCAGCCGTAGGACAAGTATACTGGAATGCAGCCATAGGTCAAGTGAACTGGATAACAGCCCTAGGACAAGTGAACTGGAATGCAGCCCTAGTATATTTGACCTGGAATGCAGCCCTAGGCTAGGACAAGTGACCTGGAATGCAGCCACAGGACAAGTAAACTGGAATGCAGCCCTAGGACAAGTAAACTGGAATGCAGCCGTAGGACAAGTGTACTGGAATGAAGCCGTAGGACAAGTGACCTGGGAATGCGGCCCTAGGACAAGTGGTTTGGAATGCAGCCTTAGGACAAGTATACTGGAATGCTGCCCTAGGACAAGTGAACTTGAATGCAGCCCTAGAACAAGTGAACTGGAATGCAGCCCTAGGACAAGTTCACTGGATTTCAGCCCTAGGACAAGTCAAATGGATTGCAGCCCTAGGACAAGTGACCTGGAATACAGCCCTAGGAGAAGTGAACTGGAATGCAGCCCTAGGGCAAGTAAACTGGAATAAAGCCCTATCACAAGTAACCTGGAATGCAGCCTAGCACAAGTCTACTGGAATGCAGCCCTAGGAAAGTCTACTGGAATGCAGCCCTATAACAAGTGAACTGGAATGCAGCCCTAGGACTAGTGCCTTTGAATGCAGCCCTAGGACAAGTGTAGTGGAATGCAGCCCTAGGACAAGTAAACTGGAATGCAGCCCTAGGACAAGTGTAGTGGAAAGCAGCCGTAGGACAAGTATACTGGAATGCAGCCCTGGGACAAGTGATTTGGAATGCAGCCCTGGGACAAGTGACCTGGAATGCAGGCCTAGTACAAGTGACCTGGAATGCAGCCTTATGACAAGTGAACTGGAATGCAGCCTTAGGACAAGTGACCTGGAATGCAGCCCTGGGACAAGTCTACTGGAATGCAGCCCTAGAACAAGTGAACTGGAAGGCAGCCCTAGAACAAGTGAACTGGAATGCAGCCCTAGGACAAGCAATCTGGAATGCAGCCCTAGGACAAGTGACCTGGAATGCAGCCCTAGGACAAGAGAACTGGATTTCAGCCCTAGGACAAGTCTACTGGAATGCAGCCCTAGAACAAGTAAACTGGAATGCAGCCCTAGAACAAGTGAACTGGAATGCAGCCCTAGGACAAGTGAACTGGAATGCAGCCCTAGGACAAGTGTGCTTGAATGCAGCCGTAGGACAAGTGACCTGGAATGCAGCCCTAGGACAAGTGACCTGGAGTGCAGCCCTAGGACAAGTCTACTGGAATGCAGCCATAGGTCAAGTGAACTGAATAGCAGCCCTAGGACAAGTGACCTGGAATGCAGCCTTAGGACAAGTATACTGGAATGCAGCCCTGGGACAAGTGAACTGGAATGCAGCCCTAGGACAAGTGAACTGGAATGCAGCCCTAGGACAAGTGAAATGGAATGCAGCCCTAGCACAAGTGAACTGGAATGCTGCCGTAGGACAAGTCACCTGGAATGCAGCCCTAGGACAAGTCTACTGGAATGCAGCCCTATGACAAGTGAAATGGAATAAAGCCCTAGCACAAGTGAACTGGAATGCAGCCCTAGGACAAGTACCCTGGAATGCGGCCCTAGGACAAGTATACTGGAATGCAGCCATAGGTCAAGTGACCTGGATTGCAGCCCTAGGACAAGTGAACTGGAATGCAGCCCTAGGACAACTGACCTGGAATGCAGCCCTAGGACAAGTGAACTGGAATGCAGCCCTAGGACAAGTGACCTGGAATGCAGCCACAGGACAAGTAAACTGGAATGCAGCCCTAGGAAAAGTCAAATGGATTGCAGCCCTAGAACAAGTGACCTGGAATGCAGCCTTAGGACAAGTATACTGGAATGCAGCCCTGGGACAAGGGAACTGGAATGCAGCCCTAGAACAAGTGAACTGGAATGCAGCCCTAGAACAAGTGAATTGGAATGCAGCCCTAGGACAAGTGTAATGGATTGCAGCCCTAGGACTAGTGTAATGGATTGCAGCCCCAGGACAAGTGACCTAGAATGCATCCCTAGGAGAAGTGAACTGGAACGCAGCCCTAGGGCAAGTGACCTGGAATAAAGCCCTAGGACAAGAGAATTGGAATGCAGGCCTAGGACAAGTATACTGGAATGCAGCCCTAGAACAAGTGGACTGGAAAGCAGCCCTATCACAAGTGACCTGGAATGCAGCCCTAGCACAAGTCTAGCGGAATGCAGCCCTAGGACAAGTCTACTGGAAGGCAGCCCTAGAACAAGTGACCTGGAATGCAGCCCTAGGACAAGTCTACTGGAATGCAGCCCTAGGACAAGTGAAATGGAATGCAGCCCTAGCACAAGTGAACTGGAATGCTGCCCTAGGACAAATATACTGGAATGCAGCCATAGTTCAAGTGAACTGGATAGCAGCCCTAGGACAAGTGAAATGGAATGCAGCCCTAGCACAAGTGAACAGGAATGCTGCCGTAGGACAAGTGACCTGGAATGCAGCCCTAGGACAAGTATACTGGAATGCAGCCATAGGTCAAGTGAACTGGATAGCAGCCCTAGGACAATTGACCTGGAATGCAGCCCTAGGACAAGTGAACTGGAATGCAGCCACATGACAAGTAAACTGGAATATAGCCCTAGGACAAGTCGTTTGGAATGCAGCCTTAGGACAAGTATACTGGAATGCAGCCCTGGGACAAGTGAACTGGAATGCAGCCCTAGGACAAGTGAACTGGAATGCAGCCCTAGGACAAGTTCACTGGATTTCAGCCCTAGGACAAGTCAAATGGATTGCAGTCCTAGGACAAGTGACCTGGAATACAGCCCTAGGAGAAGTGAACTGGAATGCAGCCTTAGGACAAGTATACTGGAATGCAGCCCTGGGACAAGTGACCTGGAATGCAGCCATAGGACAAGTAAACTGGAATGCAGCCCTAGGACAAGTGAATTGGAATGCAGCTGTAGGACAAGTGAACTGGAATGCAGCCGTAGGACAAGTATACTGGAATGCAGCCATAGGTCAAGTGAACTGGATAACAGCCCTAGGACAAGTGAACTGGAATGCAGCCCTAGTATATTTGACCTGGAATGCAGCCCTAGGCTAGGACAAGTGACCTGGAATGCAGCCACAGGACAAGTAAACTGGAATGCAGCCCTAGGACAAGTAAACTGGAATGCAGCCGTAGGACAAGTGTACTGGAATGAAGCCGTAGGACAAGTGACCTGGAATGCGGCCCTAGGACAAGAGGTTTGGAATGCAGCCTTAGGACAAGTATACTGGAATGCTGCCCTAGGACAAGTGAACTTGAATGCAGCCCTAGAACAAGTGAACTGGAATGCAGCCCTAGGACAAGTTCACTGGATTTCAGCCCTAGGACAAGTCAAATGGATTGCAGCCCTAGGACAAGTGACCTGGAATACAGCCCTAGGAGAAGTGAACTGGAATGCAGCCCTAGGGCAAGTAAACTGGAATAAAGCCCTATCACAAGTAACCTGGAATGCAGCCCTAGCACAAGTCTACTGGAATGCAGCCCTAGGAAAGTCTACTGGAATGCAGCCCTATAACAAGTGAACTGGAATGCAGCCCTAGGACTAGTGCCTTTGAATGCAGCCCTAGGACAAGTGTAGTGGAATGCAGCCCTAGGACAAGTAAACTGGAATGCAGCCCTAGGACAAGTGTAGTGGAAAGCAGCCGTAGGACAAGTATACTGGAATGCAGCCCTGGGACAAGTGATTTGGAATGCAGCCCTGGGACAAGTGACCTGGAATGCAGGCCTAGTACAAGTGACCTGGAATGCAGCCTTATGACAAGTGAACTGGAATGCAGCCTTAGGACAAGTGACCTGGAATGCAGCCCTGGGACAAGTCTACTGGAATGCAGCCCTAGAACAAGTGAACTGGAAGGCAGCCCTAGAACAAGTGAACTGGAATGCAGCCCTAGGACAAGCAATCTGGAATGCAGCCCTAGGACAAGTGACCTGGAATGCAGCCCTAGGACAAGAGAACTGGATTTCAGCCCTAGGACAAGTCTACTGGAATGCAGCCCTAGAACAAGTAAACTGGAATGCAGCCCTAGAACAAGTGAACTGGAATGCAGCCCTAGGACAAGTGAACTGGAATGCAGCCCTAGGACAAGTGTGCTTGAATGCAGCCGTAGGACAAGTGACCTGGAATGCAGCCCTAGGACAAGTGACCTGGAGTGCAGCCCTAGGACAAGTCTACTGGAATGCAGCCATAGGTCAAGTGAACTGAATAGCAGCCCTAGGACAAGTGACCTGGAATGCAGCCTTAGGACAAGTATACTGGAATGCAGCCCTGGGACAAGTGAACTGGAATGCAGCCCTAGGACAAGTGAACTGGAATGCAGCCCTAGGACAAGTGAACTGGATTTCAGCCCTAGGACATGTCAAATGGATTGCAGCCCTAGGACAAGTGAACTGGAATGCAGCCTTAGGACAAGTATACTGGAATGCAGCCCTAGTACAAGTGACCTGGATTTCAGCCCTAGGACATGTCAAATGGATTGAAGCCCTAGGACAAGTAAACTGGAATGCAGCCCTAGGACAAGAGACCTGGAATGCATCCCTAGTACAAGTGACCTGGAATGCAGCCTTATGACAAGTGACCTGAAATGCAGCCGTAGGACAAGTATACTGGAATGCAGCCCTGGGACAAGTGACCTGGAATGCAGCCCTAGTACAAGTGACCTGGAATGCAGCCTTATGACAAGTGACCTGGAATGCAGCCTTAGGACAAGTGAACTGGAATGCAGACCTAGGACAAGTCAACTGGAATGCAGCCATAGGTCAAGTGAACTGGATAGCAGCCCTAGGACAAGTGACCTGGAATGCAGCCTTAGGACAAGTATACTGGAATGCAGCCCTGGGACAAGTGAACTGGAATGCAGCCCTAGGACAAGTGAACTGGAATGCAGCCCTAGGACAAGTGAACTGGATTTCAGCCCTAGGACATGTCAAATGGATTGCAGCCCTAGGACAAGTAAACTGGAATGCAGCCATAGGACAAGTGTAGTGGAAAGCAGCCCAAGGACAAGAGACCTGGAATGCATCCCTAGGACAATTGAACTGGATTTAAGCCCTAGGACATGTCAAATGGATTGCAGCCCTAGGACAAGTGAACTGGAATGCAGCCTTAGGACAAGTATACTGGAATGCAGCCCTAGTACAAGTGACCTGGATTTCAGCCCTAGGACATGTCAAATGGATTGCAGCCCTAGGACAAGTAAACTGGAATGCAGCCCTAGGACAAGTGTAGTGGAAAGCAGCCCAAGGACAAGAGACCTGGAATGCATCCCTAGGACAAGTGTTCTGAAATGCAGCCGTAGGACAAGTATACTGGAATGCAGCCCTGGAACAAGTGACCTGGAATGCAGCCTTAGGACAAGTGACCTGGAATGCAGCCCTAGGACAAGTCTACTGGAATGCAGCCATAGGTCAAGTGAACTGGATAGCAGCCCTAGGACAAGTGACCTGGAATGCAGCCTTAGGACAAGTATACTGGAATGCAGCCCTGGGACAAGTGAACTGGAATGCAGCCTTAGGACAAGTGTCCTGGAATGCAGCCCTAGGACAAGTCAACTGGAATGCAGCCCTAGAACAAGTGAACTGGAATGCAGCCCTAGAAGAAGTGAACTGGAATGCAGCCCTAGGACAAGTAATCTGGAATGCAGCCCAAGGACAAGTGCCCTGGAATGCAGCCCTAGGACAAGTGAACTGGATTTCAGCCCTAGGACAAGTCAAATGGATTGCAGCCCTAGGACAAGTGACCTGGAATACAGCCCTAGGAGAAGTGAACTGGAACGCAGACCTAGGGCAAGTGAACTGGAATAAAGCCCTATCACAAGTAACCTGGAATGCAGCCCTAGCACAGTCTACTGGAATGCAGCCCTAGGAAAGGCTACTGGAATGCAGCCCTAGGAAAGGCTACTGGAATGCAGCCCTAGAACAAGTGAACTGGAATGAAGCCCTAGGACAAGTGATTTGAATGCAGCCCTAGGACAAGTGTAGTGGAATGCAGCCCTAGGACAAGTAAACTGGAATGCAGCCCTAGGACAAGTGTAGTGGAAAGCAGCCCAAGGACAAGAGACCTGGAATGCATCCCTAGGACAAGTGTGCTGAAATGCAGCCGTAGGACAAGTATACAGGAATGCAGCCCTGGGACAAGTGAATTGGAATGCAGCCGTAGGACAAGTGTACTGGAATGAAGCCGTAGGACAAGTGACCTGGAATGCGTCCCTAGGACAAGTGGTTTGGAATGCAGCCTTAGGACAAGTATACTGGAATGCAGCCCTGGGACAAGTGAACTGGAATGCAGCCCTAGGACAAGTGACCTGGAATGCAGCCCTAGGACAAGTTCACTGGATTTCAGCCCTAGGACAAGTCAAATGTATTGCAGCCCTAGGACAAGTGACCTGGAATACAGCCCTAGGAGAAGTGAACTGGAATGCAGCCCTAGGGCAAGTAAACTGGAATAAAGCCCTATCACAAGTAACCTGGAATGCAGCCCTAGCACAAGTCTACTGGAATGCAGCCCTAGGAAAGTCTACTGGAATGCAGCCATAGGTCAAGTGAACTGGATAGCAGCCCTAGGACAAGTCCCCTGGAATGCAGCCTTATGACAAGTGACCTGGAATGCAGCCTTAGGACAAGTGACCTGGAATGCAGCCCTAGGACAAGTCAACTGGAATGCAGCCATAGGTCAAGTGAACTGGATAGCAGCCCTAGGACAAGTGACCTGGAATGCAGCCTTAGGACAAGTATACTGGAATGCAGCCCTGGGACAAGTGAACTGGAATGCAGCCCTAGGACAAGTGAACTGGAATGCAGCCCTAGGACAAGTGAACTGGATTTCAGCCCTAGGACATGTCAAATGGATTGCAGCCCTAGGACAAGTAAACTGGAATGCAGCCATAGGACAAGTGTAGTGGAAAGCAGCCCAAGGACAAGAGACCTGGAATGCATCCCTAGGACAATTGAACTGGATTTAAGCCCTAGGACATGTCAAATGGATTGCAGCCCTAGGACAAGTGAACTGGAATGCAGCCTTAGGACAAGTATACTGGAATGCAGCCCTAGTACAAGTGACCTGGATTTCAGCCCTAGGACATGTCAAATGGATTGCAGCCCTAGGACAAGTAAACTGGAATGCAGCCCTAGGACAAGTGTAGTGGAAAGCAGCCCAAGGACAAGAGACCTGGAATGCATCCCTAGGACAAGTGTTCTGAAATGCAGCCGTAGGACAAGTATACTGGAATGCAGCCCTGGAACAAGTGACCTGGAATGCAGCCTTAGGACAAGTGACCTGGAATGCAGCCCTAGGACAAGTCTACTGGAATGCAGCCATAGGTCAAGTGAACTGGATAGCAGCCCTAGGACAAGTGACCTGGAATGCAGCCTTAGGACAAGTATACTGGAATGCAGCCCTGGGACAAGTGAACTGGAATGCAGCCTTAGGACAAGTGTCCTGGAATGCAGCCCTAGGACAAGTCTACTGGAATGCAGCCCTAGAACAAGTGAACTGGAATGCAGCCCTAGAAGAAGTGAACTGGAATGCAGCCCTAGGACAAGTAATCTGGAATGCAGCCCAAGGACAAGTGCCCTGGAATGCAGCCCTAGGACAAGTGAACTGGATTTCAGCCCTAGGACAAGTCAAATGGATTGCAGCCCTAGGACAAGTGACCTGGAATACAGCCCTAGGAGAAGTGAACTGGAACGCAGACCTAGGGCAAGTGAACTGGAATAAAGCCCTATCACAAGTTACCTGGAATGCAGCCCTAGCACAGTCTACTGGAATGCAGCCCTAGGAAAGGCTACTGGAATGCAGCCCTAGGAAAGGCTACTGGAATGCAGCCCTAGAACAAGTGAACTGGAATGAAGCCCTAGGACAAGTGATTTGAATGCAGCCCTAGGACAAGTGTAGTGGAATGCAGCCCTAGGACAAGTAAACTGGAATGCAGCCCTAGGACAAGTGTAGTGGAAAGCAGCCCAAGGACAAGAGACCTGGAATGCATCCCTAGGACAAGTGTGCTGAAATGCAGCCGTAGGACAAGTATACAGGAATGCAGCCCTGGGACAAGTGAATTGGAATGCAGCCGTAGGACAAGTGTACTGGAATGAAGCCGTAGGACAAGTGACCTGGAATGCGGCCCTAGGACAAGTGGTTTGGAATGCAGCCTTAGGACAAGTATACTGGAATGCAGCCCTGGGACAAGTGAACTGGAATGCAGCCCTAGGACAAGTGACCTGGAATGCAGCCCTAGGACAAGTTCACTGGATTTCAGCCCTAGGACAAGTCAAATGGATTGCAGCCCTAGGACAAGTGACCTGGAATACAGCCCTAGGAGAAGTGAACTGGAATGCAGCCCTAGGGCAAGTAAACTGGAATAAAGCCCTATCACAAGTAACCTGGAATGCAGCCCTAGCACAGGTCTACTGGAATGCAGCCCTAGGAAAGTCTACTGGAATGCAGCCCTATAACAAGTGAACTGGAATGCAGCCCTAGGACAAGTGCCTTTGAATGCAGCCCTAGGACAAGTGTAGTGGAATGCAGCCCTAGGACAAGTAAACTGGAATGCAGCCCTAGGACAAGTGTAGTGGAAAACAGCCGTAGGACAAGTATACTGGAATGCGGCCCTGGGACAAGTGATTTGGAATGCAGCCCTGGGACAAGTGACCTGGAATGCAGGCCTAGTACAAGTGACCTGGAATGCAGCCTTATGACAAGTGAACTGGAATGCAGCCTTAGGACAAGTGACCTGGAATGCAGCCCTGGGACAAGTCTACTGGAATGCAGCCCTAGAACAAGTGAACTGGAATGCAGCCCTAGAACAAGTGAACTGGAATGCAGCCCTAGGACAAGCAATCTGGAATGCAGCCCTAGGACAAGTGACCTGGAATGCAGCCCTAGGACAAGAGACCTGGAATGCATCCCTAGGACAAGTGTGCTAAAATGCAGCCGTAGGACAAGTATACAGGAATGCAGCCCTGGGACAAGTGAATTGGAATGCAGCCGTAGGACAAGTGTACTGGAATGAAGCCGTAGGACAAGTGACCTGGAATGCGGCCCTAGGACAAGTGGTTTGGAATGCAGCCTTAGGACAAGTATACTGGAATGCAGCCCTGGGACAAGTGAACTGGAATGCAGCCCTAGGACAAGTGACCTGGAATGCAGCCCTAGGACAAGTTCACTGGATTTCAGCCCTAGGACAAGTCAAATGGATTGCAGCCCTAGGACAAGTGACCTGGAATACAGCCCTAGGAGAAGTGAACTGGAATGCAGCCCTAGGGCAAGTAAACTGGAATAAAGCCCTATCACAAGTAACCTGGAATGCAGCCCTAGCACAAGTCTACTGGAATGCAGCCCTAGGAAAGTCTACTGGAATGCAGCCCTATAACAAGTGAACTGGAATGCAGCCCTAGGACAAGTGCCTTTGAATGCAGCCCTAGGACAAGTGTAGTGGAATGCAGCCCTAGGACAAGTAAACTGGAATGCAGCCCTAGGACAAGTGTAGTGGAAAGCAGCCGTAGGACAAGTATACTGGAATGCAGCCCTGGGACAAGTGATTTGGAATGCAGCCCTGGGACAAGTGACCTGGAATGCAGGCCTAGTACAAGTGACCTGGAATGCAGCCTTATGACAAGTGAACTGGAATGCAGCCTTAGGACAAGTGACCTGGAATGCAGCCCTGGGACAAGTCTACTGGAATGCAGCCCTAGAACAAGTGAACTGGAATGCAGCCCTAGAACAAGTGAACTGGAATGCAGCCCTAGGACAAGCAATCTGGAATGCAGCCCTAGGACAAGTGACCTGGAATGCAGCCCTAGGACAAGAGAACTGGATTTCAGCCCTAGGACAAGTCTACTGGAATGCAGCCCTAGAACAAGTAAACTGGAATGCAGCCCTAGAACAAGTGAACTGGAATGCAGCTCTAGTACAAGTGACCTGGAATGCAGCCTTATGACAAGTGACCTGGAATGCAGCCTTAGGACAAGTGACCTGGAATACAGCCCTAGGAGAAGTGAACTGGAATGCAGCCCTAGGGCAAGTAAACTGGAATAAAGCCCTATCACAAGTAACCTGGAATGCAGCCCTAGCACAAGTCTACTGGAATGCAGCCCTAGGAAAGTCTACTGGAATGCAGCCCTATAACAAGTGAACTGGAATGCAGCCCTAGGACAAGTGCCTTTGAATGCAGCCCTAGGACAAGTGTAGTGGAATGCAGCCCTAGGACAAGTAAACTGGAATGCAGCCCTAGGACAAGTGTAGTGGAAAGCAGCCGTAGGACAAGTATACTGGAATGCAGCCCTGGGACAAGTGATTTGGAATGCAGCCCTGGGACAAGTGACCTGGAATGCAGGCCTAGTACAAGTGACCTGGAATGCAGCCTTATGACAAGTGAACTGGAATGCAGCCTTAGGACAAGTGACCTGGAATGCAGCCCTGGGACAAGTCTACTGGAATGCAGCCCTAGAACAAGTGAACTGGAATGCAGCCCTAGAACAAGTGAACTGGAATGCAGCCCTAGGACAAGCAATCTGGAATGCAGCCCTAGGACAAGTGACCTGGAATGCAGCCCTAGGACAAGAGAACTGGATTTCAGCCCTAGGACAAGTCTACTGGAATGCAGCCCTAGAACAAGTAAACTGGAATGCAGCCCTAGAACAAGTGAACTGGAATGCAGCTCTAGTACAAGTGACCTGGAATGCAGCCTTATGACAAGTGACCTGGAATGCAGCCTTAGGACAAGTGACCTGGAATGCAGCCCTAGGACAAGTCAACTGGAATGCAGCCATAGGTCAAGTGAACTGGATAGCAGCCCTAGGACAAGTGACCTGGAATGCAGCCTTAGGACAAGTATACTGGAATGCAGCCCTAGGACAAGTGACCTGGAATGCAGCCCTAGGACAAGAGACCTGGAATGCATCCCTAGGACAAGTGTGCTGAAATGCAGCCGTAGGACAAGTATACAGGAATGCAGCCCTGGGACAAGTGATTTGGAATGCAGCCGTAGGACAAGTGTACTGGAATGAAGCCGTAGGACAAGTGACCTGGAATGCGGCCCTAGGACAAGTGGTTTGGAATGCAGCCTTAGGACAAGTATACTGGAATGCAGCCCTGGGACAAGTGAACTGGAATGCAGCCCTAGGACAAGTGACCTGGAATGCAGCCCTAGGACAAGTTCACTGGATTTCAGCCCTAGGACAAGTCAAATGGATTGCAGCCCTAGGACAAGTGACCTGGAATACAGCCCTAGGAGAAGTGAACTGGAATGCAGCCCTAGGGCAAGTAAACTGGAATAAAGCCCTATCACAAGTAACCTGGAATGCAGCCCTAGCACAAGTCTACTGGAATGCAGCCCTAGGAAAGTCTACTGGAATGCAGCCCTATAACAAGTGAACTGGAATGCAGCCCTAGGACAAGTGCCTTTGAATGCAGCCCTAGGACAAGTGTAGTGGAATGCAGCCCTAGGACAAGTAAACTGGAATGCAGCCCTAGGACAAGTGTAGTGGAAAGCAGCCGTAGGACAAGTATACTGGAATGCAGCCCTGGGACAAGTGATTTGGAATGCAGCCCTGGGACAAGTGACCTGGAATGCAGGCCTAGTACAAGTGACCTGGAATGCAGCCTTATGACAAGTGAACTGGAATGCAGCCTTAGGACAAGTGACCTGGAATGCAGCCCTGGGACAAGTCTACTGGAATGCAGCCCTAGAACAAGTGAACTTGAATGCAGCCCTAGAACAAGTGAACTGGAATGCAGCCCTAGGACAAGCAATCTGGAATGCAGCCCTAGGACAAGTGACCTGGAATGCAGCCCTAGGACAAGAGAACTGGATTTCAGCCCTAGGACAAGTCTACTGGAATGCAGCCCTAGAACAAGTAAACTGGAATGCAGCCCTAGAACAAGTGAACTGGAATGCAGCTCTAGTACAAGTGACCTGGAATGCAGCCTTATGACAAGTGACCTGGAATGCAGCCTTAGGACAAGTGACCGGGAATGCAGCCCTAGGACAAGTCAACTGGAATGCAGCCATAGGTCAAGTGAACTGGATAGCAGCCCTAGGACAAGTGACCTGGAATGCAGCCCTAGGACAAGTATACTGGAATGCAGCCCTGGGACAAGTGAACTGGAATGCAGCCCTAGGACAAGTGAACTGGAATGCAGCCCTAGGACAAGTGAACTGGATTTCAGCCCTAGGACATGTCAAATGGATTGCAGCCCTAGGACAAGTAAACTGGAATGCAGCCATAGGACAAGTGTAGTGGAAAGCAGCCCAAGGACAAGAGACCTGGAATGCATCCCTAGGACAAGTGATCTGAAATGCAGCCGTAGGACAAGTATACTGGAATGCAGCCCTGGGACAAGTAAACTGGAATGCAGCCATAGGTCAAGTGAACTGGATAGCAGCCCTAGGACAAGTGACCTGGAATGCAGCCTTAGGACAAGTATACTGGAATGCAGCCCTGGGACAAGTGAACTGGAATGCAGCACTAGGACAAGTGACCTGGAATGCAGCCATAGGTCAAGTGAACTGGATAGCAGCCCTAGGACAAGTGACCTGGAATGCAGCCTTAGGACAAGTATACTGGAATGCAGCCCTAGGACAAGTGACCTGGAATGCAGCCCTAGGACAAGAGACCTGGAATGCATCCCTAGGACAAGTGTGCTGAAATGCAGCCGTAGGACAAGTATACAGGAATGCAGCCCTGGGACAAGTGAACTGGAATGCAGCCCTAGGACAAGTGACCTGGAATGCAGCCCTAGGACAAGTTCACTGGATTTCAGCCCTAGGACAAGTCAAATGGATTGCAGCCCTAGGACAAGTGACCTGGAATACAGCCCTAGGAGAAGTGAACTGGAATGCAGCCCTAGGGCAAGTAAACTGGAATAAAGCCCTATCACAAGTAACCTGGAATGCAGCCCTAGCACAAGTCTACTGGAATGCAGCCCTAGGAAAGTCTACTGGAATGCAGCCCTATAACAAGTGAACTGGAATGCAGCCCTAGGACAAGTGCCTTTGAATGCAGCCCTAGGACAAGTGTAGTGGAATGCAGCCCTAGGACAAGTAAACTGGAATGCAGCCCTAGGACAAGTGTAGTGGAAAGCAGCCGTAGGACAAGTATACTGGAATGCAGCCCTGGGACAAGTGATTTGGAATGCAGCCCTGGGACAAGTGACCTGGAATGCAGGCCTAGTACAAGTGACCTGGAATGCAGCCTTATGACAAGTGAACTGGAATGCAGCCTTAGGACAAGTGACCTGGAATGCAGCCCTGTGACAAGTCTACTGGAATGCAGCCCTAGAACAAGTGAACTGGAATGCAGCCCTAGAACAAGTGAACTGGAATGCAGCCCTAGGACAAGCAATCTGGAATGCAGCCCTAGGACAAGTGACCTGGAATGCAGCCCTAGGACAAGAGAACTGGATTTCAGCCCTAGGACAAGTCTACTGGAATGCAGCCCTAGAACAAGTAAACTGGAATGCAGCCCTAGAACAAGTGAACTGGAATGCAGCTCTAGTACAAGTGACCTGGAATGCAGCCTTATGACAAGTGACCTGGAATGCAGCCTTAGGACAAGTGACCTGGAATGCAGCCCTAGGACAAGTCAACTGGAATGCAGCCATAGGTCAAGTGAACTGGATAGCAGCCCTAGGACAAGTGACCTGGAATGCAGCCCTAGGACAAGTATACTGGAATGCAGCCCTGGGACAAGTGAACTGGAATGCAGCCCTAGGACAAGTGAACTGGAATGCAGCCCTAGGACAAGTGAACTGGATTTCAGCCCTAGGACATGTCAAATGGATTGCAGCCCTAGGACAAGTAAACTGGAATGCAGCCATAGGACAAGTGTAGTGGAAAGCAGCCCAAGGACAAGAGACCTGGAATGCATCCCTAGGACAAGTGATCTGAAATGCAGCCGTAGGACAAGTATACTGGAATGCAGCCCTGGGACAAGTAAACTGGAATGCAGCCATAGGTCAAGTGAACTGGATAGCAGCCCTAGGACAAGAGACCTGGAATGCAGCCTTAGGACAAGTATACTGGAATGCAGCCCTGGGACAAGTGAACTGGAATGCAGCACTAGGACAAGTGACCTGGAATGCAGCCATAGGTCAAGTGAACTGGATAGCAGCCCTAGGACAAGTGACCTGGAATGCAGCCTTAGGACAAGTATACTGGAATGCAGCCCTGGGACAAGTGAACTGGAATGCAGCACTAGGACAAGTGAATTGGAATGCAGCCCTAGGACAATTGAACTGGATTTAAGCCCTAGGACATGTCAAATGGATTGCAGCCCTAGGACAAGTGAACTGGAATGCAGCCTTAGGACAAGTATACTGGATTGCAGCCCTAGTACAAGTGACCTGGATTTCAGCCCTAGGACATGTCAAATGGATTGCAGCCCTAGGACAAGTAAACTGGAATGCAGCCCTAGGACAAGTGTAGTGGAAAGCAGCCCAAGGACAAGAGACCTGGAATGCATCCCTAGGACAAGTGTTCTGAAATGCAGCCGTAGGACAAGTATACTGGAATGCAGCCCTGGGACAAGTGACCTGGAATGCAGCCTTAGGACAAGTGACCTGGAATGCAGCCCTAGGACAAGTCTACTGGAATGCAGCCCTGGGACAAGTGAACTGGAATGCAGCCTTAGGACAAGTGTCCTGGAATGCAGCCCTAGGACAAGTCTACTGGAATGCAGCCCTAGAACAAGTGAACTGGAATGCAGCCCTAGAAGAAGTGAACTGGAATGCAGCCCTTGGACAAGTAATCTGGAATGCAGCCCAAGGACAAGTGCCCTGGAATGCAGCCCTAGGACAAGTGAACTGGATTTCAGCCCTAGGACAAGTCAAATGGATTGCAGCCCTAGGACAAGTGACCTGGAATACAGCCCTAGGAGAAGTGAACTGGAACGCAGACCTAGGGCAAGTGAACTGGAATAAAGCCCTATCACAAGTAACCTGGAATGCAGCCCTAGCACAGTCTACTGGAATGCAGCCCTAGGAAAGGCTACTGGAATGCAGCTCTAGAACAAGTGAACTGGAATGAAGCCCTAGGACAAGTGATTTGAATGCAGCCCTAGGATAAGTGTAGTGGAATGCAGCCCTAGGACAAGTAAACTGGAATGCAGCCCTAGGACAAGTGTAGTGGAAAGCAGCCCAAGGACAAGAGACCTGGAATGCATCCCTAGGACAAGTGTGCTGAAATGCAGCCGTAGGACAAGTATACAGGAATGCAGCCCTGGGACAAGTGAATTGGAATGCAGCCGTAGGACAAGTGTACTGGAATGAAGCCGTAGGACAAGTGACCTGGAATGCGGCCCTAGGACAAGTGGTTTGGAATGCAGCCTTAGGACAAGTGAACTGGAATGCAGCCCTAGGACAAGTGAACTGGAATGCAGCCCTAGGACAAGTGACCTGGAATGCAGCCCTAGGACAAGTTCAATGGATTTCAGCCCTAGGACAAGTCAAATGGATTGCAGCCCTAGGACAAGTGACCTGGAATACAGCCCTAGGAGAAGTGAACTGGAATGTAGCCCTAGGGCAAGTAAACTGGAATAAAGCCCTATCACAAGTAACCTGGAATGCAGCCCTAGCACAAGTCTACTGGAATGCAGCCCTAGGAAAGTCTACTGGAATGCAGCCCTATAACAAGTGAACTGGAATGCAGCCCTAGGACAAGTGCCTTTGAATGCAGCCCTAGGACAAGTGTAGTGGAATGCAGCCCTAGGACAAGTAAACTGGAATGCAGCCCTAGGACAAGTGTAGTGGAAAGCAGCCGTAGGACAAGTATACTGGAATGCAGCCCTGGGACAAGTGATTTGGAATGCAGCCCTGGGACAAGTGACCTGGAATGCAGGCCTAGTACAAGTGACCTGGAATGCAGCCTTATGACAAGTGAACTGGAATGCAGCCTTAGGACAAGTGACCTGGAATGCAGCCCTGGGACAAGTCTACTGGAATGCAGCCCTAGAACAAGTGAACTGGAATGCAGCCCTAGAACAAGTGAACTGGAATGCAGCCCTAGGACAAGCAATCTGGAATGCAGCCCTAGGACAAGTGACCTGGAATGCAGCCCTAGGACAAGAGAACTGGATTTCAGCCCTAGGACAAGTCTACTGGAATGCAGCCCTAGAACAAGTAAACTGGAATGCAGCCCTAGAACAAGTGAACTGGAATGCAGCCCTAGGACAAGTGAACTGGAATGCAGCCCTAGGACAAGAGAACTGGATTTCAGCCCTAGGACAAGTCTACTGGAATGCAGCCCTAGAACAAGTAAACTGGAATGCAGCCCTAGAACAAGTGAACTGGAATGCAGCTCTAGTACAAGTGACCTGGAATGCAGCCTTATGACAAGTGACCTGGAATGCAGCCTTAGGACAAGTGACCTGGAATGCAGCCCTAGGACAAGTCAACTGGAATGCAGCCATAGGTCAAGTGAACTGGATAGCAGCCCTAGGACAAGTGACCTGGAATGCAGCCCTAGGACAAGTATACTGGAATGCAGCCCTGGGACAAGTGAACTGGAATGCAGCCCTAGGACAAGTGAACTGGAATGCAGCCCTAGGACAAGTGAACTGGATTTCAGCCCTAGGACATGTCAAATGGATTGCAGCCCTAGGACAAGTAAACTGGAATGCAGCCATAGGACAAGTGTAGTGGAAAGCAGCCCAAGGACAAGAGACCTGGAATGCATCCCTAGGACAAGTGATCTGAAATGCAGCCGTAGGACAAGTATACTGGAATGCAGCCCTGGGACAAGTAAACTGGAATGCAGCCATAGGTCAAGTGAACTGGATAGCAGCCCTAGGACAAGAGACCTGGAATGCAGCCTTAGGACAAGTATACTGGAATGCAGCCCTGGGACAAGTGAACTGGAATGCAGCACTAGGACAAGTGACCTGGAATGCAGCCATAGGTCAAGTGAACTGGATAGCAGCCCTAGGACAAGTGACCTGGAATGCAGCCTTAGGACAAGTATACTGGAATGCAGCCCTGGGACAAGTGAACTGGAATGCAGCACTAGGACAAGTGAATTGGAATGCAGCCCTAGGACAATTGAACTGGATTTAAGCCCTAGGACATGTCAAATGGATTGCAGCCCTAGGACAAGTGAACTGGAATGCAGCCTTAGGACAAGTATACTGGATTGCAGCCCTAGTACAAGTGACCTGGATTTCAGCCCTAGGACATGTCAAATGGATTGCAGCCCTAGGACAAGTAAACTGGAATGCAGCCCTAGGACAAGTGTAGTGGAAAGCAGCCCAAGGACAAGAGACCTGGAATGCATCCCTAGGACAAGTGTTCTGAAATGCAGCCGTAGGACAAGTATACTGGAATGCAGCCCTGGGACAAGTGACCTGGAATGCAGCCTTAGGACAAGTGACCTGGAATGCAGCCCTAGGACAAGTCTACTGGAATGCAGCCCTGGGACAAGTGAACTGGAATGCAGCCTTAGGACAAGTGTCCTGGAATGCAGCCCTAGGACAAGTCTACTGGAATGCAGCCCTAGAACAAGTGAACTGGAATGCAGCCCTAGAAGAAGTGAACTGGAATGCAGCCCTTGGACAAGTAATCTGGAATGCAGCCCAAGGACAAGTGCCCTGGAATGCAGCCCTAGGACAAGTGAACTGGATTTCAGCCCTAGGACAAGTCAAATGGATTGCAGCCCTAGGACAAGTGACCTGGAATACAGCCCTAGGAGAAGTGAACTGGAACGCAGACCTAGGGCAAGTGAACTGGAATAAAGCCCTATCACAAGTAACCTGGAATGCAGCCCTAGCACAGTCTACTGGAATGCAGCCCTAGGAAAGGCTACTGGAATGCAGCCCTAGAACAAGTGAACTGGAATGAAGCCCTAGGACAAGTGATTTGAATGCAGCCCTAGGATAAGTGTAGTGGAATGCAGCCCTAGGACAAGTAAACTGGAATGCAGCCCTAGGACAAGTGTAGTGGAAAGCAGCCCAAGGACAAGAGACCTGGAATGCATCCCTAGGACAAGTGTGCTGAAATGCAGCCGTAGGACAAGTATACAGGAATGCAGCCCTGGGACAAGTGAATTGGAATGCAGCCGTAGGACAAGTGTCCTGGAATGAAGCCGTAGGACAAGTGACCTGGAATGCGGCCCTAGGACAAGTGGTTTGGAATGCAGCCTTAGGACAAGTGAACTGGATTTCAGCCCTAGGACAAGTCTACTGGAATGCAGCCCTAGAACAAGTAAACTGGAATGCAGCCCTAGAACAAGTGAACTGGAATGCAGCTCTAGTACAAGTGACCTGGAATGCAGCCTTATGACAAGTGACCTGGAATGCAGCCTTAGGACAAGTGACCTGGAATGCAGCCCTAGGACAAGTCAACTGGAATGCAGCCATAGGTCAAGTGAACTGGATAGCAGCCCTAGGACAAGTGACCTGGAATGCAGCCCTAGGACAAGTATACTGGAATGCAGCCCTGGGACAAGTGAACTGGAATGCAGCCCTAGGACAAGTGAACTGGAATGCAGCCCTAGGACAAGTGAACTGGATTTCAGCCCTAGGACATGTCAAATGGATTGCAGCCCTAGGACAAGTAAACTGGAATGCAGCCATAGGACAAGTGTAGTGGAAAGCAGCCCAAGGACAAGAGACCTGGAATGCATCCCTAGGACAAGTGATCTGAAATGCAGCCGTAGGACAAGTATACTGGAATGCAGCCCTGGGACAAGTAAACTGGAATGCAGCCATAGGTCAAGTGAACTGGATAGCAGCCCTAGGACAAGAGACCTGGAATGCAGCCTTAGGACAAGTATACTGGAATGCAGCCCTGGGACAAGTGAACTGGAATGCAGCACTAGGACAAGTGACCTGGAATGCAGCCATAGGTCAAGTGAACTGGATAGCAGCCCTAGGACAAGTGACCTGGAATGCAGCCTTAGGACAAGTATACTGGAATGCAGCCCTGGGACAAGTGAACTGGAATGCAGCACTAGGACAAGTGAATTGGAATGCAGCCCTAGGACAATTGAACTGGATTTAAGCCCTAGGACATGTCAAATGGATTGCAGCCCTAGGACAAGTGAACTGGAATGCAGCCTTAGGACAAGTATACTGGATTGCAGCCCTAGTACAAGTGACCTGGATTTCAGCCCTAGGACATGTCAAATGGATTGCAGCCCTAGGACAAGTAAACTGGAATGCAGCCCTAGGACAAGTGTAGTGGAAAGCAGCCCAAGGACAAGAGACCTGGAATGCATCCCTAGGACAAGTGTTCTGAAATGCAGCCGTAGGACAAGTATACTGGAATGCAGCCCTGGGACAAGTGACCTGGAATGCAGCCTTAGGACAAGTGACCTGGAATGCAGCCCTAGGACAAGTCTACTGGAATGCAGCCCTGGGACAAGTGAACTGGAATGCAGCCTTAGGACAAGTGTCCTGGAATGCAGCCCTAGGACAAGTCTACTGGAATGCAGCCCTAGAACAAGTGAACTGGAATGCAGCCCTAGAAGAAGTGAACTGGAATGCAGCCCTTGGACAAGTAATCTGGAATGCAGCCCAAGGACAAGTGCCCTGGAATGCAGCCCTAGGACAAGTGAACTGGATTTCAGCCCTAGGACAAGTCAAATGGATTGCAGCCCTAGGACAAGTGACCTGGAATACAGCCCTAGGAGAAGTGAACTGGAACGCAGACCTAGGGCAAGTGAACTGGAATAAAGCCCTATCACAAGTAACCTGGAATGCAGCCCTAGCACAGTCTACTGGAATGCAGCCCTAGGAAAGGCTACTGGAATGCAGCCCTAGAACAAGTGAACTGGAATGAAGCCCTAGGACAAGTGATTTGAATGCAGCCCTAGGATAAGTGTAGTGGAATGCAGCCCTAGGACAAGTAAACTGGAATGCAGCCCTAGGACAAGTGTAGTGGAAAGCAGCCCAAGGACAAGAGACCTGGAATGCATCCCTAGGACAAGTGTGCTGAAATGCAGCCGTAGGACAAGTATACAGGAATGCAGCCCTGGGACAAGTGAATTGGAATGCAGCCGTAGGACAAGTGTACTGGAATGAAGCCGTAGGACAAGTGACCTGGAATGCGGCCCTAGGACAAGTGGTTTGGAATGCAGCCTTAGGACAAGTGAACTGGAATGCAGCCCTAGGACAAGTGAACTGGAATGCAGCCCTAGGACAAGTGACCTGGAATGCAGCCCTAGGACAAGTTCAATGGATTTCAGCCCTAGGACAAGTCAAATGGATTGCAGCCCTAGGACAAGTGACCTGGAATACAGCCCTAGGAGAAGTGAACTGGAATGTAGCCCTAGGGCAAGTAAACTGGAATAAAGCCCTATCACAAGTAACCTGGAATGCAGCCCTAGCACAAGTCTACTGGAATGCAGCCCTAGGAAAGTCTACTGGAATACAGCCCTATAACAAGTGAACTGGAATGCAGCCCTAGGACAAGTGCCTGTGAATGCAGCCCTAGGACAAGTGTAGTGGAATGCAGCCCTAGGACAAGTAAACTGGAATGCAGCCCTAGGACAAGTGTAGTGGAAAGCAGCCGTAGGACAAGTATACTGGAATGCAGCCCTGGGACAAGTGATTTGGAATGCAGCCCTGGGACAAGTGACCTGGAATGCAGGCCTAGTACAAGTGACCTGGAATGCAGCCTTATGACAAGTGAACTGGAATGCAGCCTTAGGACAAGTGACCTGGAATGCAGCCCTGGGACAAGTCTACTGGAATGCAGCCCTAGAACAAGTGAACTGGAATGCAGCCCTAGAACAAGTGAACTGGAATGCAGCCCTAGGACAAGCAATCTGGAATGCAGCCCTAGGACAAGTGACCTGGAATGCAGCCCTAGGACAAGAGAACTGGATTTCAGCCCTAGGACAAGTCTACTGGAATGCAGCCCTAGAACAAGTAAACTGGAATGCAGCCCTAGAACAAGTGTTCTGAAATGCAGCCGTAGGACAAGTATACTGGAATGCAGCCCTGGGACAAGTGACCTGGAATGCATCCCTAGTACAAGTGACCTGGAATGCAGCCTTATGACAAGTGACCTGGAATGCAGCCTTAGGACAAGTGACCTGGAATGCAGCCCTAGGACAAGTCAACTGGAATGCAGCCATAGGTCAAGTGAACTGGATAGCAGCCCTAGGACAAGTGACCTGGAATGCAGCCTTAGGACAAGTATACTGGAATGCAGCCCTGGGAAAAGTGAACTGGAATGCAGCCCTAGGACAAGTGAACTGGAATGCAGCCCTAGGACAAGTGAACTGGATTTCAGCCCTAGGACATGTCAAATGGATTGCAGCCCTAGGACAAGTAAACTGGAATGCAGCCATAGGACAAGTGTAGTGGAAAGCAGCCCAAGGACAAGAGACCTGGAATGCATCCCTAGGACAAGTGATCTGAAAAGCAGCCGTAGGACAAGTATACTGGAATGCAGCCCTAGAACAAGTAAACTGGAATGCAGCCCTAGAACAAGTGAACTGGAATGCAGCCCTAGGACAAGTGAACTGGAATGCAGCCCTAGGACAAGTGTGCTTGAATGCAGCCGTAGGACAAGTGACCTGGAATGCAGCCCTAGGACAAGTGACCTGGAGTGCAGCCCTAGGACAAGTCTACTGGAATGCAGCCATAGGTCAAGTGAACTGAATAGCAGCCCTAGGACAAGTGTCCTGGAATGCAGCCTTAGGACAAGTATACTGGAATGCAGCCCTGGGACAAGTGAACTGGAATGCAGCCCTAGGACAAGTGAACTGGATTTCAGCCCTAGGACATGTCAAATGGATTGCAGCCCTAGGACAAGTGAACTGGAATGCAGCCTTAGGACAAGTATACTGGAATGCAGCCCTAGTACAAGTGACCTGGAATGCAGCCCTAGGACAAGTGAACTGGATTTCAGCCCTAGGACATGTCAAATGGATTGCAGCCCTAGGACAAGTGAACTGGAATGCAGCCTTAGGACAAGTATACTGGAATGCAGCCCTAGTACAAGTGACCTGGATTTCAGCCCTAGGACATGTCAAATGGATTGCAGCCCTAGGACAAGTAAACTGGAATGCAGCCCTAGGACAAGTGTAATGGAAAGCAGCCCAAGGACAAGAGACCTGGAATGCATCCCTAGGACAAGTGTTCTGAAATGCAGCCGTAGGACAAGTATACTGGAATGCAGCCCTGGGACAAGTGACCTGGAATGCATCCCTAGTACAAGTGACCTGGATTTCAGCCCTAGGACATGTCAAATGGATTGCAGCCCTAGGACAAGTAAACTGGAATGCAGCCCTAGGACAAGTGTAGTGGAAAGCAGCCCAAGGACAAGAGACCTGGAATGCATCCCTAGGACAAGTGATCTGAAATGCAGCCGTAGGACAAGTATACTGGAATGCAGCCCTGGGACAAGTAAACTGGAATACAGCCATAGGTCAAGTGAACTGGATAGCAGCCCTAGGACAAGTGACCTGGAATGCAGCCTTAGGACAAGTATACTGGAATGCAGCCCTGGGACAAGTGAACTGGAATGCAGCCCTAGGACAAGTGAACTGGAATGCAGCCCTAGGACAAGTGAACTGGATTTCAGCCCTAGGACATGTCAAATGGATTGCAGCCCTAGGACAAGTGAACTGGAATGCAGCCTTAGGACAAGTATACTGGAATGCAGCCCTAGTACAAGTGACCTGGAATGCAGCCCTAGGACAAGTGAACTGGATTTCAGCCCTAGGACATGTCAAATGGATTGCAGCCCTAGGACAAGTGAACTGGAATGCAGCCTTAGGACAAGTATACTGGAATGCAGCCCTAGTACAAGTGACCTGGATTTCAGCCCTAGGACATGTCAAATGGATTGCAGCCCTAGGACAAGTAAACTGGAATGCAGCCCTAGGACAAGTGTAATGGAAAGCAGCCCAAGGACAAGAGACCTGGAATGCATCCCTAGGACAAGTGTTCTGAAATGCAGCCGTAGGACAAGTATACTGGAATGCAGCCCTGGGACAAGTGACCTGGAATGCATCCCTAGTACAAGTGACCTGGATTTCAGCCCTAGGACATGTCAAATGGATTGCAGCCCTAGGACAAGTAAACTGGAATGCAGCCCTAGGACAAGTGTAGTGGAAAGCAGCCCAAGGACAAGAGACCTGGAATGCATCCCTAGGACAAGTGATCTGAAATGCAGCCGTAGGACAAGTATACTGGAATGCAGCCCTGGGACAAGTAAACTGGAATACAGCCATAGGTCAAGTGAACTGGATAGCAGCCCTAGGACAAGTGACCTGGAATGCAGCCTTAGGACAAGTATACTGGAATGCAGCCCTGGGACAAGTGAACTGGAATGCAGCACTAGGACAAGTGACCCGGAATGCAGCCATAGGTCAAGTGAACTGGATAGCAGGCCTAGGACAAGTGACCTGGAATGCAGCCTTAGGACAAGTATACTGGAATGCAGCCCTGGGACAAGTTAACTGGAATGCAGCACTAGGACAAGTGAACTGGAATGCAGCCCTAGGACAATTGAACTGGATTTAAGCCCTAGGACATGTCAAATGGATTGCAGCCCTAGGACAAGTGAACTGGAATGCAGCCTTAGGACAAGTATACTGGAATGCAGCCCTAGTACAAGTGACCTGGATTTCAGCCCTAGGACATGTCAAATGGATTGCAGCCCTAGGACAAGTAAACTGGAATGCAGCCCTAGGACAAGTGTAGTGGAAAGCAGCCCAAGGACAAGAGACCTGGAATGCATCCCTAGGACAAGTATACTGGAATGCAGCCCTGGGACAAGTGACCTGAAATGCAGCCCTAGTACAAGTGACCTGGAATGCAGCCTTATGACAAGTGACCTGGAATGCAGCCTTAGGACAAGTGACCTGGAATGCAGCCCTAGGACAAGTCTACTGGAATGCAGCCATAGGTCAAGTGAACTGGAATGCAGCCCTGGGACAAGTGAACTGGAATGCAGCCTTAGGACAAGTGTCCTGGAATGCAGCCCTAGGACAAGTCTACTGGAATGCAGCCCTAGAACAAGTGAACTGGAATGCAGCCCTAGAAGGAGTGAACTGGAATGCAGCCCTAGGACAAGTAATCTGGAATGCAGCCCAAGGACAAGTGCCCTGGAATGCAGCCCTAGGACAAGTGAACTGGATTTCAGCCCTAGGACAAGTCAAATGGATTGCAGCCCTAGGACAAGTGACCTGGAATACAGCCCTAGGAGAAGTGAACTGGAACGCAGCCCTAGGGCAAGTGAACTGGAATAAAGCCCTATCACAAGTAACCTGGAATGCAGCCCTAGCACAGTCTACTGGAATGCAGCCCTAGGAAAGGCTACTGGAATGCAGCCCTAGAACAAGTGAACTGGAATGAAGCCCTAGGACAAGTGATTGAATGCAGCCCTAGGACAAGTGAACTGGAATGCAGCCCTAGGACAAGTAAACTGGAATGCAGCCCTAGGACAAGTGTAGTGGAAAGCAGCCCAAGGACAAGAGACCTGGAATGCATCCCTAGGACAAGTGTTCTGAAATGCAGCCGTAGGACAAGTATACAGGAATGCAGCCCTGGGACAAGTGATTAGGAATGCAGCCCTGGGACAAGTGATTTGGAATGCAGCCTTAGGACAAGTGACCTGGAATGCAGCCCTAGGACAAGTCTACTGGAATGCAGCCCTAGAACAAGTGAACTGGAATGCAGCCCTAGAACAAGTGAACTGGAATGCAGCCCTAGGACAAGCAATTTGGAATGCAGCCCTAGGACAAGTGACCTGGAATGCAGCCCTAGGACAAGAGAACTGGATTTCAGCCCTAGGACAAGTCTACTGGAATGCAGCCCTAGAACAAGTAAACTGGAATGCAGCCCTAGAACAAGTGAACTGGAATGCAGCCCTAGGACAAGTGAACTGGAATGCAGCCCTAGGACAAGTGTGCTGGAATGCAGCCGTAGGACAAGTGACCTGGAATGCAGCCCTAGGACAAGTGACCTGGAGTGCAGCCCTAGGACAAGTCTACTGGAATGCAGCCATAGGTCATGTGAACTGAATAGCAGCCCTAGGACAAGTGACCTGGAATGCAGCCTTAGGACAAGTATACTGGAATGCAGCCCTGGGACAAGTGAACTGAAATGCAGCCCTAGGACAAGTGAACTGGAATGCAGCCCTAGGATAAGTGAACTGGATTTCAGCCCTAGGACATGTCAAATGGATTGCAGCCCTAGGACAAGTGAACTGGAATGCAGCCTTAGGACAAGTATACTGGAATGCAGCCCTAGTACAAGTGACCTGGATTTCAGCCCTAGGACATGTCAAATGGATTGCAGCCCTAGGACAAGTAAACTGGAATGCAGCCCTAGGACAAGTGTAGTGGAAAGCAGCCCAAGGACAAGTGTTCTGAAATGCAGCCGTAGGACAAGTATACTGGAATGCAGCCCTGGGACAAGTGACCTGGAATGCAGCCCTAGTACAAGTGACCTGGAATGCAGCCTTATGACAAGTGACCTGGAATGCAGCCTTAGGACAAGTGACCTGGAATGCAGCCCTAGGACAAGTCTACTGGAATGCAGCCTTATGACAAGTGACCTGGAATGCAGCCTTAGGACAAGTATACTGGAATGCAGCCCTGGGACAAGTGACCTGGAATGCAGCCTTAGGACAAGTATACTGGAATGCAGCCTTATGACAAGTGACCTGGAATGCAGCCTTAGGACAAGTGACCTGGAATGCAGCCCTAGGACAAGTATACTGGAATGCAGCCATAGGTCAAGTGAACTGGATAGCAGCCCTAGGACAAGGGACCTGGAATGCAGCCTTAGGACAAGTATACTGGAATGCAGCCCTGGGACAAGTGAACTGGAATGCAGCCTTAGGACAAGTGTCCTGGAATGCAGCCCTAGGACAAGTCTACTGGAATGCAGACCTAGAAGAAGTGAACTGGAATGCAGCCCTAGAAGAAGTGAACTGGAATGCAGCCCTAGGACAAGTAATCTGGAATGCAGCCCAAGGACAAGTGCCCTGGAATGCAGCCCTAGGACAAGTGAACTGGATTTCAGCCCTAGGACAAGTGACCTGGAATACAGCCCTAGGACAAGTGACCTGGAATTCAGCCCTAGGAGAAGTGAACTGGAACGCAGCCCTAGGGCAAGTGAACTGGAATAAAGCCCTATCACAAGTAACCTGGAATGCAGCCCTGGGACAAGTGAACTGGAATGCAGCCCTAGGACAAGTGACTGGAATGCAGCCCTAGGACAAGTGAACTGTATTTCAGCCCTAGGACATGTCAAATGGATTGCAGCCCTAGGACAAGTGAACTGGAATGCAGCCTTAGGACAAGTATACTGGAATGCAGCCCTGGGACAAGTGAACTGGAATGCAGCCCTAGGACAAGTGACTGGAATGCAGCCCTAGGACAAGTAAACTGGAATGCAGCCCTAGGACAAGTGAAGTGGAAAGCAGCCCAAGGACAAGAGACCTGGAATGCATCCCTAGGACAAGTGTTCTGAAATGCAGCCGTAGGACAAGTATACTGGAATGCAGCCCTGGGACAAGTGACCTGGAATGCAGCCATAGTACAAGTGACCTGGAATGCAGCCTTATGACAAGTGACCTGGAATGCAGCCTTAGGACAAGTGAACTGGAATGCAGCCCTAGGACAAGTCTACTGGAATGCAGACATAGGTCAAGTGAACTGGATAGCAGCCCTAGGACAAGTGACCTGGAATGCAGCCTTAGGACAAGTATACTGGAATGCAGCCCTGGGACAAGTGACCTGGAATGCAGCCCTAGGACAAGTGAACTGGAATGCAGCCCTAGGACAAGTAAACTGGATTTCAGCCCTAGGACATGTCAAATGGAA
Organism: Oncorhynchus kisutch; assembly: GCF_002021735.2. Taxonomy (NCBI): domain Eukaryota; kingdom Metazoa; phylum Chordata; class Actinopteri; order Salmoniformes; family Salmonidae; genus Oncorhynchus; species Oncorhynchus kisutch. The sequence goes on along the minus strand of NC_034193.2, from coordinate 36,672,247 downwards.
TGCAGCCATAGGACAAGTGTAGTGGAAAGCAGCCCAAGGACAAGAGACCTGGAATGCATCCCTAGGACAAGTGTTCTGAAATGCAGCCGTAGGACAAGTATACTGGAATGCAGCCCTGGGACAAGTGACCTGGAATGCAGCCCTAGTACAAGTGACCTGGAATGCAGCCTTATGACAAGTGAACTGGAATGCAGCCTTAGGACAAGTAACCTGGAATGCAGCCCTAGGACAAGTATACTGGAATGCAGCCCTGGGACAAGTGAACTGGAATGCAGCCCTAGGACATGTCAAATGGATTGCAGCCCTAGGACAAGTAAACTGGAATGCAGCCCTAGGACAAGTGTAATGGAAAGCAGCCCAAGGACAAGAGACCTGGAATGCATCCCTAGGACAAGTGTTCTGAAATGCAGCCGTAGGACAAGTATACTGGAATGCAGCCCTGGGACAAGTGACCTGGAATGCAGCCCTAGTACAAGTGACCTGGAATGCAGCCTTATGACAAGTGACCTGGAATGCAGCCTTAGGACAAGTGACCTGGAATGCAGCCCTAGGACAAGTCAACTGGAATGCAGCCATAGGTCAAGTGAACTGGATAGCAGCCCTAGGACAAGTGACCTGGAATGCAGCCTTAGGACAAGTATACTGGAATGCAGCCCTGGGACAAGTGAACTGGAATGCAGCACTAGGACAAGTGACCCGGAATGCAGCCATAGGTCAAGTGAACTGGATAGCAGCCCTAGGACAAGTGACCTGGAATGCAGCCTTAGGACAAGTATACTGGAATGCAGCCCTGGGACAAGTGAACTGGAAATCAGCACTAGGACAAGTACACTGGAATGCAGCCCTAGGACAATTGAACAGGATTTAAGCCCTAGGACATGTCAAATGGATTGCAGCCCTAGGACAAGTGAACTGGAATGCAGCCTTAGGACAAGTATACTGGAATGCAGCCCTAGTACAAGTGACCTGGATTTCAGCCCTAGGACATGTCAAATGGATTGCAGCCCTAGGACAAGTACACTGGAATGCAGCCCTAGGACAAGTGTAGTGGAAAGCAGCCCAAGGACAAGAGACCTGGAATGCATCCCTAGGACAAGTGTTCTGAAATGCAGCCGTAGGACAAGTATACTGGAATGCAGCCCTGGGACAAGTGACCTGAAATGCAGCCCTAGTACAAGTGACCTGGAATGCAGCCTTATGACAAGTGACCTGGAATGCAGCCTTAGGACAAGTGACCTGGAATGCAGCCCTAGGACAAGTCTACTGGAATGCAGCCATAGGTCAAGTGAACTGGATAGCAGCCCTAGGACAAGTGACCTGGAATGCAGCCTTAGGACAAGTATACTGGAATGCAGCCCTGGGACAAGTGAACTGGAATGCAGCCTTAGGACAAGTGTCCTGGAATGCAGCCCTAGGACAAGTCTACTGGAATGCAGCCCTAGAACAAGTGAACTGGAATGCAGCCCTAGAAGAAGTGAACTGGAATGCAGCCCTAGGACAAGTAATCTGGAATGCAGCCCAAGGACAAGTGCCCTGGAATGCAGCCCTAGGACAAGTGAACTGGATTTCAGCCCTAGGACAAGTCAAATGGATTGCAGCCCTAGGACAAGTGACCTGGAATACAGCCCTAGGAGAAGTGAACTGGAACGCAGCCCTAGGGCAAGTGAACTGGAATAAAGCCCTATCACAAGTAACCTGGAATGCAGCCCTAGCACAGTCTACTGGATGCAGCCCTAGGAAAGGCTACTGGAATGCAGCCCTAGAACAAGTGAACTGGAATGAAGCCCTAGGACAAGTGATGGAATGCAGCCCTAGGACAAGTGTAGTGGAATGCAGCCCTAGGACAAGTAAACTGGAATGCAGCCCTAGGACAAGTGTAGTGGAAAGCAGCCCAAGGACAAGAGACCTGGAATGCATCCCTAGGACAAGTGTTCTGAAATGCAGCCGTAGGACAAGTATACAGGAATGCAGCCCTGGGACAAGTGATTAGGAATGCAGCCCTGGGACAAGCGATTTGGAATGCAGCCTTAGGACAAGTGACCTGGAATGCAGCCCTAGGACAAGTCTACTGGAATGCAGCCCTAGAACAAGTGAACTGGAATGCAGCCCTAGAACAAGTGAACTGGAATGCAGCCCTAGGACAAGCAATTTGGAATGCAGCCCTAGGACAAGTGACCTGGAATGCAGCCCTAGGACAAGAGAACTGGATTTCAGCCCTAGGACAAGTCTACTGGAATGCAGCCCTAGAACAAGTAAACTGGAATGCAGCCCTAGAACAAGTGAACTGGAATGCAGCCCTAGGACAAGTGAACTGGAATGCAGCCCTAGGACAAGTGTGCTGGAATGCAGCTGTAGGACAAGTGACCTGGAATGCAGCCCTAGGACAAGTGACCTGGAGTGCAGCCCTAGGACAAGTCTACTGGAATGCAGCCATAGGTCATGTGAACTGAATAGCAGCCCTAGGACAAGTGACCTGGAATGCAGCCTTAGGACAAGTATACTGGAATGCAGCCCTGGGACAAGTGAACTGGAATGCAGCCCTAGGATAAGTGAACTGGATTTCAGCCCTAGGACATGTCAAATGGATTGCAGCCCTAGGACAAGTGAACTGGAATGCAGCCTTAGGACAAGTATACTGGAATGCAGCCCTAGTACAAGTGACCTGGATTTCAGCCCTAGGACATGTCAAATGGATTGCAGCCCTAGGACAAGTAAACTGGAATGCAGCCCTAGGACAAGTGTAGTGGAAAGCAGCCCAAGGACAAGTGTTCTGAAATGCAGCCGTAGGACAAGTATACTGGAATGCAGCCTTAGGACAAGTATACTGGAATGCAGCCCTGGGACAAGTGACCTGGAATGCAGCCATAGGTCAAGTGAACTGGATAGCAGCCCTAGGACAAGTGACCTGGAATGCAGCCTTAGGACAAGTATACTGGAATGCAGCCCTGGGACAAGTGAACTGGAATGCAGCACTAGGACAAGTGACCCGGAATGCAGCCATAGGTCAAGTGAACTGGATAGCAGCCCTAGGACAAGTGACCTGGAATGCAGCCTTAGGACAAGTATACTGGAATGCAGCCCTGGGACAAGTGAACTGGAAATCAGCACTAGGACAAGTGAACTGGAATGCAGCCCTAGGACAATTGAACTGGATTTAAGCCCTAGGACTGTCAAATGGATTGCAGCCCTAGGACAAGTGAACTGGAATGCAGCCTTAGGACAAGTATACTGGAATGCAGCCCTAGTACAAGTGACCTGGATTTCAGCCCTAGGACATGTCAAATGGATTGCAGCCCTAGGACAAGTAAACTGGAATGCAGCCCTAGGACAAGTGTAGTGGAAAGCAGCCCAAGGACAAGAGACCTGGAATGCATCCCTAGGACAAGTGTTCTGAAATGCAGCCGTAGGACAAGTATACTGGAATGCAGCCCTGGGACAAGTGACCTGAAATGCAGCCCTAGTACAAGTGACCTGGAATGCAGCCTTATGACAAGTGACCTGGAATGCAGCCTTAGGACAAGTGACCTGGAATGCAGCCCTAGGACAAGTCTACTGGAATGCAGCCATAGGTCAAGTGAACTGGATAGCAGCCCTAGGACAAGTGACCTGGAATGCAGCCTTAGGACAAGTATACTGGAATGCAGCCCTGGGACAAGTGAACTGGAATGCAGCCTTAGGACAAGTGTCCTGGAATGCAGCCCTAGGACAAGTCTACTGGAATGCAGCCCTAGAACAAGTGAACTGGAATGCAGCCCTAGAAGAAGTGAACTGGAATGCAGCCCTAGGACAAGTAATCTGGAATGCAGCCCAAGGACAAGTGCCCTGGAATGCAGCCCTAGGACAAGTGAACTGGATTTCAGCCCTAGGACAAGTCAAATGGATTGCAGCCCTAGGACAAGTGACCTGGAATACAGCCCTAGGAGAAGTGAACTGGAACGCAGCCCTAGGGCAAGTGAACTGGAATAAAGCCCTATCACAAGTAACCTGGAATGCAGCCCTAGCACAGTCTACTGGATGCAGCCCTAGGAAAGGCTACTGGAATGCAGCCCTAGAACAAGTGAACTGGAATGAAGCCCTAGGACAAGTGATGGAATGCAGCCCTAGGACAAGTGTAGTGGAATGCAGCCCTAGGACAAGTAAACTGGAATGCAGCCCTAGGACAAGTGTAGTGGAAAGCAGCCCAAGGACAAGAGACCTGGAATGCATCCCTAGGACAAGTGTTCTGAAATGCAGCCGTAGGACAAGTATACAGGAATGCAGCCCTGGGACAAGTGATTAGGAATGCAGCCCTGGGACAAGCGATTTGGAATGCAGCCTTAGGACAAGTGACCTGGAATGCAGCCCTAGGACAAGTCTACTGGAATGCAGCCCTAGAACAAGTGAACTGGAATGCAGCCCTAGAACAAGTGAACTGGAATGCAGCCCTAGGACAAGCAATTTGGAATGCAGCCCTAGGACAAGTGACCTGGAATGCAGCCCTAGGACAAGAGAACTGGATTTCAGCCCTAGGACAAGTCTACTGGAATGAAGCCCTAGAACAAGTAAACTGGAATGCAGCCCTAGAACAAGTGAACTGGAATGCAGCCCTAGGACAAGTGAACTGGAATGCAGCCCTAGGACAAGTGTGCTGGAATGCAGCCGTAGGACAAGTGACCTGGAATGCAGCCCTAGGACAAGTGACCTGGAGTGCAGCCCTAGGACAAGTCTACTGGAATGCAGCCATAGGTCATGTGAACTGAATAGCAGCCCTAGGACAAGTGACCTGGAATGCAGCCTTAGGACAAGTATACTGGAATGCAGCCCTGGGACAAGTGAACTGGAATGCAGCCCTAGGACAAGTGAACTGGAATGCAGCCCTAGGATAAGTGAACTGGATTTCAGCCCTAGGACATGTCAAATGGATTGCAGCCCTAGGACAAGTGAACTGGAATGCAGCCTTAGGACAAGTATACTGGAATGCAGCCCTAGTACAAGTGACCTGGATTTCAGCCCTAGGACATGTCAAATGGATTGCAGCCCTAGGACAAGTAAACTGGAATGCAGCCCTAGGACAAGTGTAGTGGAAAGCAGCCCAAGGACAAGTGTTCTGAAATGCAGCCGTAGGACAAGTATACTGGAATGCAGCCTTAGGACAAGTATACTGGAATGCAGCCCTGGGACAAGTGACCTGGAATGCAGCCCTAGGACAAGTGAACTGGAATGCAGCCCTAGGACAAGTAAACTGGATTTCAGCCCTAGGACATGTCAAATGGAATGCAGCCATAGGACAAGTGTAGTGGAAAGCAGCCCAAGGACAAGAGACCTGGAATGCATCCCTAGGACAAGTGTTCTGAAATGCAGCCGTAGGACAAGTATACTGGAATGCAGCCCTGGGACAAGTGAACTGGAATGCAGCCCTAGGACAAGTGTGCTGGAATGCAGCCGTAGGACAAGTGACCTGGAATGCAGCCCTAGGACAAGTGACCTGGAGTGCAGCCCTAGGACAAGTCTACTGGAATGCAGCCATAGGTCATGTGAACTGAATAGCAGCCCTAGGACAAGTGACCTGGAATGCAGCCTTAGGACAAGTATACTGGAATGCAGCCCTGGGACAAGTGAACTGAAATGCAGCCCTAGGACAAGTGAACTGGAATGCAGCCCTAGGATAAGTGAACTGGATTTCAGCCCTAGGACATGTCAAATGGATTGCAGCCCTAGGACAAGTGAACTGGAATGCAGCCTTAGGACAAGTATACTGGAATGCAGCCCTAGTACAAGTGACCTGGATTTCAGCCCTAGGACATGTCAAATGGATTGCAGCCCTAGGACAAGTAAACTGGAATGCAGCCCTAGGACAAGTGTAGTGGAAAGCAGCCCAAGGACAAGTGTTCTGAAATGCAGCCGTAGGACAAGTATACTGGAATGCAGCCCTGGGACAAGTGACCTGGAATGCAGCCCTAGTACAAGTGACCTGGAATGCAGCCTTATGACAAGTGACCTGGAATGCAGCCTTAGGACAAGTGACCTGGAATGCAGCCCTAGGACAAGTCTACTGGAATGCAGCCTTATGACAAGTGACCTGGAATGCAGCCTTAGGACAAGTATACTGGAATGCAGCCCTGGGACAAGTGACCTGGAATGCAGCCTTAGGACAAGTATACTGGAATGCAGCCTTATGACAAGTGACCTGGAATGCAGCCTTAGGACAAGTGACCTGGAATGCAGCCCTAGGACAAGTATACTGGAATGCAGCCATAGGTCAAGTGAACTGGATAGCAGCCCTAGGACAAGGGACCTGGAATGCAGCCTTAGGACAAGTATACTGGAATGCAGCCCTGGGACAAGTGAACTGGAATGCAGCCTTAGGACAAGTGTCCTGGAATGCAGCCCTAGGACAAGTCTACTGGAATGCAGACCTAGAAGAAGTGAACTGGAATGCAGCCCTAGAAGAAGTGAACTGGAATGCAGCCCTAGGACAAGTAATCTGGAATGCAGCCCAAGGACAAGTGCCCTGGAATGCAGCCCTAGGACAAGTGAACTGGATTTCAGCCCTAGGACAAGTGACCTGGAATACAGCCCTAGGACAAGTGACCTGGAATTCAGCCCTAGGAGAAGTGAACTGGAACGCAGCCCTAGGGCAAGTGAACTGGAATAAAGCCCTATCACAAGTAACCTGGAATGCAGCCCTGGGACAAGTGAACTGGAATGCAGCCCTAGGACAAGTGACTGGAATGCAGCCCTAGGACAAGTGAACTGTATTTCAGCCCTAGGACATGTCAAATGGATTGCAGCCCTAGGACAAGTGAACTGGAATGCAGCCTTAGGACAAGTATACTGGAATGCAGCCCTGGGACAGGTGAACTGGAATGCAGCCCTAGGACAAGTGACTGGAATGCAGCCCTAGGACAAGTAAACTGGAATGCAGCCCTAGGACAAGTGAAGTGGAAAGCAGCCCAAGGACAAGAGACCTGGAATGCATCCCTAGGACAAGTGTTCTGAAATGCAGCCGTAGGACAAGTATACTGGAATGCAGCCCTGGGACAAGTGACCTGGAATGCAGCCATAGTACAAGTGACCTGGAATGCAGCCTTATGACAAGTGACCTGGAATGCAGCCTTAGGACAAGTGAACTGGAATGCAGCCCTAGGACAAGTCTACTGGAATGCAGACATAGGTCAAGTGAACTGGATAGCAGCCCTAGGACAAGTGACCTGGAATGCAGCCTTAGGACAAGTATACTGGAATGCAGCCCTGGGACAAGTGACCTGGAATGCAGCCCTAGGACAAGTGAACTGGAATGCAGCCCTAGGACAAGTAAACTGGATTTCAGCCCTAGGACATGTCAAATGGAATGCAGCCATAGGACAAGTGTAGTGGAAAGCAGCCCAAGGACAAGAGACCTGGAATGCATCCCTAGGACAAGTGTTCTGAAATGCAGCCGTAGGACAAGTATACTGGAATGCAGCCCTGGGACAAGTGACCTGGAATGCAGCCCTAGTACAAGTGACCTGGAATGCAGCCTTATGACAAGTGAACTGGAATGCAGCCTTAGGACAAGTAACCTGGAATGCAGCCCTAGGACAAGTATACTGGAATGCAGCCCTGGGACAAGTGAACTGGAATGCAGCCCTAGGACATGTCAAATGGATTGCAGCCCTAGGACAAGTAAACTGGAATGCAGCCCTAGGACAAGTGTAATGGAAAGCAGCCCAAGGACAAGAGACCTGGAATGCATCCCTAGGACAAGTGTTCTGAAATGCAGCCGTAGGACAAGTATACTGGAATGCAGCCCTGGGACAAGTGACCTGGAATGCAGCCCTAGTACAAGTGACCTGGAATGCAGCCTTATGACAAGTGACCTGGAATGCAGCCTTAGGACAAGTGACCTGGAATGCAGCCCTAGGACAAGTCAACTGGAATGCAGCCATAGGTCAAGTGAACTGGATAGCAGCCCTAGGACAAGTGACCTGGAATGCAGCCTTAGGACAAGTATACTGGAATGCAGCCCTGGGACAAGTGAACTGGAATGCAGCACTAGGACAAGTGACCCGGAATGCAGCCATAGGTCAAGTGAACTGGATAGCAGCCCTAGGACAAGTGACCTGGAATGCAGCCTTAGGACAAGTATACTGGAATGCAGCCCTGGGACAAGTGAACTGGAAATCAGCACTAGGACAAGTACACTGGAATGCAGCCCTAGGACAATTGAACAGGATTTAAGCCCTAGGACATGTCAAATGGATTGCAGCCCTAGGACAAGTGAACTGGAATGCAGCCTTAGGACAAGTATACTGGAATGCAGCCCTAGTACAAGTGACCTGGATTTCAGCCCTAGGACATGTCAAATGGATTGCAGCCCTAGGACAAGTACACTGGAATGCAGCCCTAGGACAAGTGTAGTGGAAAGCAGCCCAAGGACAAGAGACCTGGAATGCATCCCTAGGACAAGTGTTCTGAAATGCAGCCGTAGGACAAGTATACTGGAATGCAGCCCTGGGACAAGTGACCTGAAATGCAGCCCTAGTACAAGTGACCTGGAATGCAGCCTTATGACAAGTGACCTGGAATGCAGCCTTAGGACAAGTGACCTGGAATGCAGCCCTAGGACAAGTCTACTGGAATGCAGCCATAGGTCAAGTGAACTGGATAGCAGCCCTAGGACAAGTGACCTGGAATGCAGCCTTAGGACAAGTATACTGGAATGCAGCCCTGGGACAAGTGAACTGGAATGCAGCCTTAGGACAAGTGTCCTGGAATGCAGCCCTAGGACAAGTCTACTGGAATGCAGCCCTAGAACAAGTGAACTGGAATGCAGCCCTAGAAGAAGTGAACTGGAATGCAGCCCTAGGACAAGTAATCTGGAATGCAGCCCAAGGACAAGTGCCCTGGAATGCAGCCCTAGGACAAGTGAACTGGATTTCAGCCCTAGGACAAGTCAAATGGATTGCAGCCCTAGGACAAGTGACCTGGAATACAGCCCTAGGAGAAGTGAACTGGAACGCAGCCCTAGGGCAAGTGAACTGGAATAAAGCCCTATCACAAGTAACCTGGAATGCAGCCCTAGCACAGTCTACTGGATGCAGCCCTAGGAAAGGCTACTGGAATGCAGCCCTAGAACAAGTGAACTGGAATGAAGCCCTAGGACAAGTGATGGAATGCAGCCCTAGGACAAGTGTAGTGGAATGCAGCCCTAGGACAAGTAAACTGGAATGCAGCCCTAGGACAAGTGTAGTGGAAAGCAGCCCAAGGACAAGAGACCTGGAATGCATCCCTAGGACAAGTGTTCTGAAATGCAGCCGTAGGACAAGTATACAGGAATGCAGCCCTGGGACAAGTGATTAGGAATGCAGCCCTGGGACAAGCGATTTGGAATGCAGCCTTAGGACAAGTGACCTGGAATGCAGCCCTAGGACAAGTCTACTGGAATGCAGCCCTAGAACAAGTGAACTGGAATGCAGCCCTAGAACAAGTGAACTGGAATGCAGCCCTAGGACAAGCAATTTGGAATGCAGCCCTAGGACAAGTGACCTGGAATGCAGCCCTAGGACAAGAGAACTGGATTTCAGCCCTAGGACAAGTCTACTGGAATGAAGCCCTAGAACAAGTAAACTGGAATGCAGCCCTAGAACAAGTGAACTGGAATGCAGCCCTAGGACAAGTGAACTGGAATGCAGCCCTAGGACAAGTGTGCTGGAATGCAGCCGTAGGACAAGTGACCTGGAATGCAGCCCTAGGACAAGTGACCTGGAGTGCAGCCCTAGGACAAGTCTACTGGAATGCAGCCATAGGTCATGTGAACTGAATAGCAGCCCTAGGACAAGTGACCTGGAATGCAGCCTTAGGACAAGTATACTGGAATGCAGCCCTGGGACAAGTGAACTGGAATGCAGCCCTAGGACAAGTGAACTGGAATGCAGCCCTAGGATAAGTGAACTGGATTTCAGCCCTAGGACATGTCAAATGGATTGCAGCCCTAGGACAAGTGAACTGGAATGCAGCCTTAGGACAAGTATACTGGAATGCAGCCCTAGTACAAGTGACCTGGATTTCAGCCCTAGGACATGTCAAATGGATTGCAGCCCTAGGACAAGTAAACTGGAATGCAGCCCTAGGACAAGTGTAGTGGAAAGCAGCCCAAGGACAAGTGTTCTGAAATGCAGCCGTAGGACAAGTATACTGGAATGCAGCCTTAGGACAAGTATACTGGAATGCAGCCCTGGGACAAGTGACCTGGAATGCAGCCCTAGGACAAGTGAACTGGAATGCAGCCCTAGGACAAGTAAACTGGATTTCAGCCCTAGGACATGTCAAATGGAATGCAGCCATAGGACAAGTGTAGTGGAAAGCAGCCCAAGGACAAGAGACCTGGAATGCATCCCTAGGACAAGTGTTCTGAAATGCAGCCGTAGGACAAGTATACTGGAATGCAGCCCTGGGACAAGTGAACTGGAATGCAGCCCTAGGACAAGTGTGCTGGAATGCAGCCCTAGGACAAGTGTGCTGGAATGCAGCTGTAGGACAAGTGACCTGGAATGCAGCCCTAGGACAAGTGACCTGGAGTGCAGCCCTAGGACAAGTCTACTGGAATGCAGCCATAGGTCATGTGAACTGAATAGCAGCCCTAGGACAAGTGACCTGGAATGCAGCCTTAGGACAAGTATACTGGAATGCAGCCCTGGGACAAGTGAACTGGAATGCAGCCCTAGGACAAGTGAACTGGAATGCAGCCCTAGGATAAGTGAACTGGATTTCAGCCCTAGGACATGTCAAATGGATTGCAGCCCTAGGACAAGTGAACTGGAATGCAGCCTTAGGACAAGTATACTGGAATGCAGCCCTAGTACAAGTGACCTGGATTTCAGCCCTAGGACATGTCAAATGGATTGCAGCCCTAGGACAAGTAAACTGGAATGCAGCCCTAGGACAAGTGTAGTGGAAAGCAGCCCAAGGACAAGTGTTCTGAAATGCAGCCGTAGGACAAGTATACTGGAATGCAGCCTTAGGACAAGTATACTGGAATGCAGCCCTGGGACAAGTGACCTGGAATGCAGCCATAGGTCAAGTGAACTGGATAGCAGCCCTAGGACAAGTGACCTGGAATGCAGCCTTAGGACAAGTATACTGGAATGCAGCCCTGGGACAAGTGAACTGGAATGCAGCACTAGGACAAGTGACCCGGAATGCAGCCATAGGTCAAGTGAACTGGATAGCAGCCCTAGGACAAGTGACCTGGAATGCAGCCTTAGGACAAGTATACTGGAATGCAGCCCTGGGACAAGTGAACTGGAAATCAGCACTAGGACAAGTGAACTGGAATGCAGCCCTAGGACAATTGAACTGGATTTAATCCCTAGGACTGTCAAATGGATTGCAGCCCTAGGACAAGTGAACTGGAATGCAGCCTTAGGACAAGTATACTGGAATGCAGCCCTAGTACAAGTGACCTGGATTTCAGCCCTAGGACATGTCAAATGGATTGCAGCCCTAGGACAAGTAAACTGGAATGCAGCCCTAGGACAAGTGTAGTGGAAAGCAGCCCAAGGACAAGAGACCTGGAATGCATCCCTAGGACAAGTGTTCTGAAATGCAGCCGTAGGACAAGTATACTGGAATGCAGCCCTAGGACAAGTGAACTGGAATGCAGCCCTAGAACAAGTGAACTGGAATGCAGCCCTAGGACAAGCAATTTGGAATGCAGCCCTAGGACAAGTGACCTGGAATGCAGCCCTAGGACAAGAGAACTGGATTTCAGCCCTAGGACAAGTCTACTGGAATGAAGCCCTAGAACAAGTAAACTGGAATGCAGCCCTAGAACAAGTGAACTGGAATGCAGCCCTAGGACAAGTGAACTGGAATGCAGCCCTAGGACAAGTGTGCTGGAATGCAGCCGTAGGACAAGTGACCTGGAATGCAGCCCTAGGACAAGTGACCTGGAGTGCAGCCCTAGGACAAGTCTACTGGAATGCAGCCATAGGTCATGTGAACTGAATAGCAGCCCTAGGACAAGTGACCTGGAATGCAGCCTTAGGACAAGTATACTGGAATGCAGCCCTGGGACAAGTGAACTGGAATGCAGCCCTAGGACAAGTGAACTGGAATGCAGCCCTAGGATAAGTGAACTGGATTTCAGCCCTAGGACATGTCAAATGGATTGCAGCCCTAGGACAAGTGAACTGGAATGCAGCCTTAGGACAAGTATACTGGAATGCAGCCCTAGTACAAGTGACCTGGATTTCAGCCCTAGGACATGTCAAATGGATTGCAGCCCTAGGACAAGTAAACTGGAATGCAGCCCTAGGACAAGTGTAGTGGAAAGCAGCCCAAGGACAAGTGTTCTGAAATGCAGCCGTAGGACAAGTATACTGGAATGCAGCCTTAGGACAAGTATACTGGAATGCAGCCCTGGGACAAGTGACCTGGAATGCAGCCCTAGGACAAGTGAACTGGAATGCAGCCCTAGGACAAGTAAACTGGATTTCAGCCCTAGGACATGTCAAATGGAATGCAGCCATAGGACAAGTGTAGTGGAAAGCAGCCCAAGGACAAGAGACCTGGAATGCATCCCTAGGACAAGTGTTCTGAAATGCAGCCGTAGGACAAGTATACTGGAATGCAGCCCTGGGACAAGTGAACTGGAATGCAGCCCTAGGACAAGTGTGCTGGAATGCAGCCCTAGGACAAGTGTGCTGGAATGCAGCTGTAGGACAAGTGACCTGGAATGCAGCCCTAGGACAAGTGACCTGGAGTGCAGCCCTAGGACAAGTCTACTGGAATGCAGCCATAGGTCATGTGAACTGAATAGCAGCCCTAGGACAAGTGACCTGGAATGCAGCCTTAGGACAAGTATACTGGAATGCAGCCCTGGGACAAGTGAACTGGAATGCAGCCCTAGGACAAGTGAACTGGAATGCAGCCCTAGGATAAGTGAACTGGATTTCAGCCCTAGGACATGTCAAATGGATTGCAGCCCTAGGACAAGTGAACTGGAATGCAGCCTTAGGACAAGTATACTGGAATGCAGCCCTAGTACAAGTGACCTGGATTTCAGCCCTAGGACATGTCAAATGGATTGCAGCCCTAGGACAAGTAAACTGGAATGCAGCCCTAGGACAAGTGTAGTGGAAAGCAGCCCAAGGACAAGTGTTCTGAAATGCAGCCGTAGGACAAGTATACTGGAATGCAGCCTTAGGACAAGTATACTGGAATGCAGCCCTGGGACAAGTGACCTGGAATGCAGCCATAGGTCAAGTGAACTGGATAGCAGCCCTAGGACAAGTGACCTGGAATGCAGCCTTAGGACAAGTATACTGGAATGCAGCCCTGGGACAAGTGAACTGGAATGCAGCACTAGGACAAGTGACCCGGAATGCAGCCATAGGTCAAGTGAACTGGATAGCAGCCCTAGGACAAGTGACCTGGAATGCAGCCTTAGGACAAGTATACTGGAATGCAGCCCTGGGACAAGTGAACTGGAAATCAGCACTAGGACAAGTGAACTGGAATGCAGCCCTAGGACAATTGAACTGGATTTAAGCCCTAGGACTGTCAAATGGATTGCAGCCCTAGGACAAGTGAACTGGAATGCAGCCTTAGGACAAGTATACTGGAATGCAGCCCTAGTACAAGTGACCTGGATTTCAGCCCTAGGACATGTCAAATGGATTGCAGCCCTAGGACAAGTAAACTGGAATGCAGCCCTAGGACAAGTGTAGTGGAAAGCAGCCCAAGGACAAGAGACCTGGAATGCATCCCTAGGACAAGTGTTCTGAAATGCAGCCGTAGGACAAGTATACTGGAATGCAGCCCTGGGACAAGTGACCTGAAATGCAGCCCTAGTACAAGTGACCTGGAATGCAGCCTTATGACAAGTGACCTGGAATGCAGCCTTAGGACAAGTATACTGGAATGCAGCCCTGGGACAAGTGAACTGGAATGCAGCCCTAGGACAAGTGTGCTGGAATGCAGCCCTAGGACAAGTGTGCTGGAATGCAGCTGTAGGACAAGTGACCTGGAATGCAGCCCTAGGACAAGTGACCTGGAGTGCAGCCCTAGGACAAGTCTACTGGAATGCAGCCATAGGTCATGTGAACTGAATAGCAGCCCTAGGACAAGTGACCTGGAATGCAGCCTTAGGACAAGTATACTGGAATGCAGCCCTGGGACAAGTGACCTGGAATGCAGCCCTAGGACAAGTGAACTGGAATGCAGCTCTAGGATAAGTGAACTGGATTTCAGCCCTAGGACATGTCAAATGGATTGCAGCCCTAGGACAAGTGAACTGGAATGCAGCCTTAGGACAAGTATACTGGAATGCAGCCCTAGTACAAGTGACCTGGATTTCAGCCCTAGGACATGTCAAATGGATTGCAGCCCTAGGACAAGTAAACTGGAATGCAGCCCTAGGACAAGTGTAGTGGAAAGCAGCCCAAGGACAAGTGTTCTGAAATGCAGCCGTAGGACAAGTATACTGGAATGCAGCCTTAGGACAAGTATACTGGAATGCAGCCCTGGGACAAGTGACCTGGAATGCAGCCATAGGTCAAGTGAACTGGATAGCAGCCCTAGGACAAGTGACCTGGAATGCAGCCTTAGGACAAGTATACTGGAATGCAGCCCTGGGACAAGTGAACTGGAATGCAGCACTAGGACAAGTGACCCGGAATGCAGCCATAGGTCAAGTGAACTGGATAGCAGCCCTAGGACAAGTGACCTGGAATGCAGCCTTAGGACAAGTATACTGGAATGCAGCCCTGGGACAAGTGAACTGGAAATCAGCACTAGGACAAGTGAACTGGAATGCAGCCCTAGGACAATTGAACTGGATTTAAGCCCTAGGACTGTCAAATGGATTGCAGCCCTAGGACAAGTGAACTGGAATGCAGCCTTAGGACAAGTATACTGGAATGCAGCCCTAGTACAAGTGACCTGGATTTCAGCCCTAGGACATGTCAAATGGATTGCAGCCCTAGGACAAGTAAACTGGAATGCAGCCCTAGGACAAGTGTAGTGGAAAGCAGCCCAAGGACAAGAGACCTGGAATGCATCCCTAGGACAAGTGTTCTGAAATGCAGCCGTAGGACAAGTATACTGGAATGCAGCCCTGGGACAAGTGACCTGAAATGCAGCCCTAGTACAAGTGACCTGGAATGCAGCCTTATGACAAGTGACCTGGAATGCAGCCTTAGGACAAGTGACCTGGAATGCAGCCCTAGGACAAGTCTACTGGAATGCAGCCATAGGTCAAGTGAACTGGATAGCAGCCCTAGGACAAGTGACCTGGAATGCAGCCTTAGGACAAGTATACTGGAATGCAGCCCTGGGACAAGTGAACTGGAATGCAGCCTTAGGACAAGTGTCCTGGAATGCAGCCCTAGGACAAGTCTACTGGAATGCAGCCCTAGAACAAGTGAACTGGAATGCAGCCCTAGAAGAAGTGAACTGGAATAAAGCCCTATCACAAGTAACCTGGAATGCAGCCCTAGCACAGTCTACTGGATGCAGCCCTAGGAAAGGCTACTGGAATGCAGCCCTAGAACAAGTGAACTGGAATGAAGCCCTAGGACAAGTGATGGAATGCAGCCCTAGGACAAGTGTAGTGGAATGCAGCCCTAGGACAAGTAAACTGGAATGCAGCCCTAGGACAAGTGTAGTGGAAAGCAGCCCAAGGACAAGAGACCTGGAATGCATCCCTAGGACAAGTGTTCTGAAATGCAGCCGTAGGACAAGTATACAGGAATGCAGCCCTGGGACAAGTGATTAGGAATGCAGCCCTGGGACAAGCGATTTGGAATGCAGCCTTAGGACAAGTGACCTGGAATGCAGCCCTAGGACAAGTCTACTGGAATGCAGCCCTAGAACAAGTGAACTGGAATGCAGCCCTAGAACAAGTGAACTGGAATGCAGCCCTAGGACAAGCAATTTGGAATGCAGCCCTAGGACAAGTGACCTGGAATGCAGCCCTAGGACAAGAGAACTGGATTTCAGCCCTAGGACAAGTCTACTGGAATGAAGCCCTAGAACAAGTAAACTGGAATGCAGCCCTAGAACAAGTGAACTGGAATGCAGCCCTAGGACAAGTGAACTGGAATGCAGCCCTAGGACAATTGAACTGGATTTAAGCCCTAGGACTGTCAAATGGATTGCAGCCCTAGGACAAGTGAACTGGAATGCAGCCTTAGGACAAGTATACTGGAATGCAGCCCTAGTACAAGTGACCTGGATTTCAGCCCTAGGACATGTCAAATGGATTGCAGCCCTAGGACAAGTAAACTGGAATGCAGCCCTAGGACAAGTGTAGTGGAAAGCAGCCCAAGGACAAGAGACCTGGAATGCATCCCTAGGACAAGTGTTCTGAAATGCAGCCGTAGGACAAGTATACTGGAATGCAGCCCTGGGACAAGTGACCTGAAATGCAGCCCTAGTACAAGTGACCTGGAATGCAGCCTTATGACAAGTGACCTGGAATGCAGCCTTAGGACAAGTGACCTGGAATGCAGCCCTAGGACAAGTCTACTGGAATGCAGCCATAGGTCAAGTGAACTGGATAGCAGCCCTAGGACAAGTGACCTGGAATGCAGCCTTAGGACAAGTATACTGGAATGCAGCCCTGGGACAAGTGAACTGGAATGCAGCCTTAGGACAAGTGTCCTGGAATGCAGCCCTAGGACAAGTCTACTGGAATGCAGCCCTAGAACAAGTGAACTGGAATGCAGCCCTAGAAGAAGTGAACTGGAATGCAGCCCTAGGACAAGTAATCTGGAATGCTGCCCAAGGACAAGTGCCCTGGAATGCAGCCCTAGGACAAGTGAACTGGATTTCAGCCCTAGGACAAGTCAAATGGATTGCAGCCCTAGGACAAGTGACCTGGAATACAGCCCTAGGAGAAGTGAACTGGAACGCAGCCCTAGGGCAAGTGAACTGGAATAAAGCCCTATCACAAGTAACCTGGAATGCAGCCCTAGCACAGTCTACTGGATGCAGCCCTAGGAAAGGCTACTGGAATGCAGCCCTAGAACAAGTGAACTGGAATGAAGCCCTAGGACAAGTGATGGAATGCAGCCCTAGGACAAGTGTAGTGGAATGCAGCCCTAGGACAAGTAAACTGGAATGCAGCCCTAGGACAAGTGTAGTGGAAAGCAGCCCAAGGACAAGAGACCTGGAATGCATCCCTAGGACAAGTGTTCTGAAATGCAGCCGTAGGACAAGTATACAGGAATGCAGCCCTGGGACAAGTGATTAGGAATGCAGCCCTGGGACAAGCGATTTGGAATGCAGCCTTAGGACAAGTGACCTGGAATGCAGCCCTAGGACAAGTCTACTGGAATGCAGCCCTAGAACAAGTGAACTGGAATGCAGCCCTAGAACAAGTGAACTGGAATGCAGCCCTAGGACAAGCAATTTGGAATGCAGCCCTAGGACAAGTGACCTGGAATGCAGCCCTAGGACAAGAGAACTGGATTTCAGCCCTAGGACAAGTCTACTGGAATGAAGCCCTAGAACAAGTAAACTGGAATGCAGCCCTAGAACAAGTGAACTGGAATGCAGCCCTAGGACAAGTGAACTGGAATGCAGCCCTAGGACAAGTGTGCTGGAATGCAGCCGTAGGACAAGTGACCTGGAATGCAGCCCTAGGACAAGTGACCTGGAGTGCAGCCCTAGGACAAGTCTACTGGAATGCAGCCATAGGTCATGTGAACTGAATAGCAGCCCTAGGACAAGTGACCTGGAATGCAGCCTTAGGACAAGTATACTGGAATGCAGCCCTGGGACAAGTGAACTGGAATGCAGCCCTAGGACAAGTGAACTGGAATGCAGCCCTAGGATAAGTGAACTGGATTTCAGCCCTAGGACATGTCAAATGGATTGCAGCCCTAGGACAAGTGAACTGGAATGCAGCCTTAGGACAAGTATACTGGAATGCAGCCCTAGTACAAGTGACCTGGATTTCAGCCCTAGGACATGTCAAATGGATTGCAGCCCTAGGACAAGTAAACTGGAATGCAGCCCTAGGACAAGTGTAGTGGAAAGCAGCCCAAGGACAAGTGTTCTGAAATGCAGCCGTAGGACAAGTATACTGGAATGCAGCCTTAGGACAAGTATACTGGAATGCAGCCCTGGGACAAGTGACCTGGAATGCAGCCCTAGGACAAGTGAACTGGAATGCAGCCCTAGGACAAGTAAACTGGATTTCAGCCCTAGGACATGTCAAATGGAATGCAGCCATAGGACAAGTGTAGTGGAAAGCAGCCCAAGGACAAGAGACCTGGAATGCATCCCTAGGACAAGTGTTCTGAAATGCAGCCGTAGGACAAGTATACTGGAATGCAGCCCTGGGACAAGTGACCTGGAATGCAGCCCTAGTACAAGTGACCTGGAATGCAGCCTTATGACAAGTGAACTGGAATGCAGCCTTAGGACAAGTAACCTGGAATGCAGCCCTAGGACAAGTATACTGGAATGCAGCCCTGGGACAAGTGAACTGGAATGCAGCCCTAGGACAAGTGAACTGGAATGCAGCCCTAGGACAAGTAAACTGGATTTCAGCCCTAGGACATGTCAAATGGATTGCAGCCCTAGGACAAGTAAACTGGAATGCAGCCATAGGACAAGTGTAGTGGAAAGCAGCCCAAGGACAAGAGACCTGGAATGCATCCCTAGGAAAAGTGTTCTGAAATGCAGCCGTAGGACAAGTATACTGGAATGCAGCCCTGGGACAAGTGACCTGGAATGCAGCCCTAGTACAAGTGACCTGGAATGCAGCCTTATGACAAGTGAACTGGAATGCAGCCTTAGGACAAGTGACCTGGAATGCAGCCCTAGGACAAGTCTACTGGAATGCAGCCCTAGAACAAGTGAACTGGAATGCAGCCCTAGAACAAGTGAACTGGAATGCAGCCCTAGGACAAGTAATCTGGAATGCATCCCTAGGACAAGTGACCTGGAATGCAGCCCTAGGACAAGTGACCTGGAATGCAGCCTTAGGACAAGTATACTGGAATGCAGCCCTGGGACAAGTGAACTGGAATGCAGCCCTAGGAGAAGTGAACTGGAACGCAGCCCTAGGAGAAGTGAACTGGAATAAAGCCCTAGGACAAGTAAACTGGATTTCAGCCCTAGGACATGTCAAATGGAATGCAGCCATAGGACAAGTGTAGTGGAAAGCAGCCCAAGGACAAGAGACCTGGAATGCATCCCTAGGACAAGTGTTCTGAAATGCAGCCGTAGGACAAGTATACTGGAATGCAGCCCTGGGACAAGTGACCTGGAATGCAGCCCTAGTACAAGTGACCTGGAATGCAGCCTTATGACAAGTGAACTGGAATGCAGCCTTAGGACAAGTAACCTGGAATGCAGCCCTAGGACAAGTATACTGGAATGCAGCCCTGGGACAAGTGAACTGGAATGCAGCCCTAGGACAAGTGAACTGGAATGCAGCCCTAGGACAAGTAAACTGGATTTCAGCCCTAGGACATGTCAAATGGATTGCAGCCCTAGGACAAGTAAACTGGAATGCAGCCATAGGACAAGTGTAGTGGAAAGCAGCCCAAGGACAAGAGACCTGGAATGCATCCCTAGGAAAAGTGTTCTGAAATGCAGCCGTAGGACAAGTATACTGGAATGCAGCCCTGGGACAAGTGACCTGGAATGCAGCCCTAGTACAAGTGACCTGGAATGCAGCCTTATGACAAGTGAACTGGAATGCAGCCTTAGGACAAGTGACCTGGAATGCAGCCCTAGGACAAGTCTACTGGAATGCAGCCCTAGAACAAGTGAACTGGAATGCAGCCCTAGAACAAGTGAACTGGAATGCAGCCCTAGGACAAGTAATCTGGAATGCATCCCTAGGACAAGTGACCTGGAATGCAGCCCTAGGACAAGTGACCTGGAATGCAGCCTTAGGACAAGTATACTGGAATGCAGCCCTGGGACAAGTGAACTGGAATGCAGCCCTAGGAGAAGTGAACTGGAACGCAGCCCTAGGAGAAGTGAACTGGAATAAAGCCCCATCACAAGTAACCTGGAATGCAGCCCTAGGAAAGTCTACTGGAATGCAGCCCTAGAACAAGTGAACTGGAATGCAGCCCTAGGACAAGTGACTTTGAATGCAGCCCTAGGACAAGTAAACTGGAATGCAGCCCTAGGACAAGTGACTGGAATGCAGCCGTAGGACAAGTGTAGTGGAAAGCAGCCCAAGGACAAGAGACCCGGAATGCATCCCTAGGACAAGTGTTCTGAAATGCAGCCCTAGGACAAGTAACCTGGAATGCAGCCCTAGGACAAGTAAACTGGAATGCAGCCCTAGGACAAGTTACCTGGAATGCAGCCCTAGAACAAGTAAACTGGAATGCAGCCCTAGGACAAGTGAACTGGAATGCAGCCCTAGGACAAGTGTAGTGGAAAGCAGCCCAAGGACAAGAGACCTGGAATGCATCCCTAGGACAAGTGTTCTGAAATGCAGCCGTAGTTCAAGTATACTGGAATGCAGCCCTGGGACAAGTGTCCTGGAATGCAGCCTTATGACAAGTGACCTGGAATGCAGCCTTAGGACAAGTGACCTGGAATGCAGCCCTAGGACAAGTCTACTGGAATGCAGCCATAGGTCAAGTGAACTGGATAGCAGCCCTGGGACAAGTGACCTGGAATGCAGCCCTAGTACAAGTGACCTGGAATGCAGCCTTATGACAAGTGACCTGGAATGTAGCCTTAGGAATGCAGCCCTAGGACAAGTCTACTGGAATGCAGCCCTGGGACAAGTGAACTGGAATGCAGCCCTAGGACAAGTGAACTGGAATGCAGCCCTAGGACAAGTAAACTGGATTTCAGCCCTAGGACATGTCAAATGGATTGCAGCCCTAGGACAAGTAAACTGGAATGCAGCCATAGGACAAGTGTGGTGGAAAGCAGCCCAAGGACAAGAGACCTGGAATGCATCCCTAGGACAAGTGTTCTGAAATGCAGCCGTAGGACAAGTATACTGGAATGCAGCCCTGGGACAAGTGACCTGGAATGCAGCCCTAGTACAAGTGACCTGGAATGCAGCCTTATGACAAGTGAACTGGAATGCAGCCTTAGGACAAGTAACCTGGAATGCAGCCATAGGACAAGTGTAGTGGAAAGCAGCCCAAGGACAAGAGACCTGGAATGCAGCCCTAGAACAAGTGAACTGGAATGCAGCCCTAGGACAAGTAATCTGGAATGCATCCCTAGGACAAGTGACCTGGAATGCAGCCCTGGGACAAGTGAACTGGAATGCAGCCCTAGGACAAGTGACTGGAATGCAGCCCTAGGACAAGTGAACTGGATTTCAGCCCTAGGACATGTCAAATGGATTGCAGCCCTAGGACAAGTGAACTGGAATGCAGCCTTAGGACAAGTATACTGGAATGCAGCCCTGGGACAAGTGAACTGGAATGCAGCCCTAGGACAAGTGACTGGAATGCAGCCCTAGGACAAGTAAACTGGAATGCAGCCCTAGGACAAGTGTAGTGGAAAGCAGCCCAAGGACAAGAGACCTGGAATGCATCCCTAGGACAAGTGTTCTGAAATGCAGCCGTAGGACAAGTATACTGGAATGCAGCCCTGGGACAAGTGAACTGGAATGCAGCCCTAGTACAAGTGACCTGGAATGCAGCCTTATGACAAGTGAACTGGAATGCAGCCTTAGGACAAGTGACCTGGAATGCAGCCCTAGGACAAGTCTACTGGAATGCAGCCCTAGAACAAGTGAACTGGAATGCAGCCTTATGACAAGTGACCTGGAATGCAGCCTTAGGACAATTGAACTGGAATGCAGCCCTAGGACAAGTCTACTGGAATGCAGCCATAGGTCAAGTGAACTGGATAGCAGCCCTAGGACAAGTGACCTGGAATGCAGCCTTAGGACAAGTATACTGGAATGCAGCCCTGGGACAAGTGAACTGGAATGCAGCCCTAGGACAAGTGAACTGGAATGCAGCCCTAGGACAAGTAAACTGGATTTCAGCCCTAGGACATGTCAAATGGATTGCAGCCCTAGGACAAGTAAACTGGAATGCAGCCATAGGACAAGTGTAGTGGAAAGCAGCCCAAGGACAAGAGACCTGGAATGCATCCCTAGGACAAGTGTTCTGAAATACAGCCGTAGGACAAGTATACTGGAATGCAGCCCTGGGACAAGTGACCTGGAATGCAGCCCTAGTACAAGTGACCTGGAATGCAGCCTTATGACAAGTGAACTGGAATGCAGCCTTAGGACAAGTAACCTGGAATGCAGCCCTAGGACAAGTGTAGTGGAAAGCAGCCCAAGGACAAGTGTTCTGAAATGCAGCCGTAGGACAAGTATACTGGAATGCAGCCTTAGGACAAGTATACTGGAATGCAGCCCTGGGACAAGTGACCTGGAATGCAGCCCTAGGACAAGTGAACTGGAATGCAGCCCTAGGACAAGTAAACTGGATTTCAGCCCTAGGACATGTCAAATGGAATGCAGCCATAGGACAAGTGTAGTGGAAAGCAGCCCAAGGACAAGAGACCTGGAATGCATCCCTAGGACAAGTGTTCTGAAATGCAGCCGTAGGACAAGTATACTGGAATGCAGCCCTGGGACAAGTGACCTGGAATGCATCCCTAGGAAAAGTGTTCTGAAATGCAGCCGTAGGACAAGTATACTGGAATGCAGCCCTGGGACAAGTGACCTGGAATGCAGCCCTAGTACAAGTGACCTGGAATGCAGCCTTATGACAAGTGAACTGGAATGCAGCCTTAGGACAAGTGACCTGGAATGCAGCCCTAGGACAAGTCTACTGGAATGCAGCCCTAGAACAAGTGAACTGGAATGCAGCCCTAGAACAAGTGAACTGGAATGCAGCCCTAGGACAAGTAATCTGGAATGCATCCCTAGGACAAGTGACCTGGAATGCAGCCCTAGGACAAGTGACCTGGAATGCAGCCTTAGGACAAGTATACTGGAATGCAGCCCTGGGACAAGTGAACTGGAATGCAGCCCTAGGAGAAGTGAACTGGAACGCAGCCCTAGGAGAAGTGAACTGGAATAAAGCCCCATCACAAGTAACCTGGAATGCAGCCCTAGGAAAGTCTACTGGAATGCAGCCCTAGAACAAGTGAACTGGAATGCAGCCCTAGGACAAGTGACTTTGAATGCAGCCCTAGGACAAGTAAACTGGAATGCAGCCCTAGGACAAGTGACTGGAATGCAGCCGTAGGACAAGTGTAGTGGAAAGCAGCCCAAGGACAAGAGACCCGGAATGCATCCCTAGGACAAGTGTTCTGAAATGCAGCCCTAGGACAAGTAACCTGGAATGCAGCCCTAGGACAAGTAAACTGGAATGCAGCCCTAGGACAAGTTACCTGGAATGCAGCCCTAGAACAAGTAAACTGGAATGCAGCCCTAGGACAAGTGAACTGGAATGCAGCCCTAGGACAAGTGTAGTGGAAAGCAGCCCAAGGACAAGAGACCTGGAATGCATCCCTAGGACAAGTGTTCTGAAATGCAGCCGTAGTTCAAGTATACTGGAATGCAGCCCTGGGACAAGTGTCCTGGAATGCAGCCTTATGACAAGTGACCTGGAATGCAGCCTTAGGACAAGTGACCTGGAATGCAGCCCTAGGACAAGTCTACTGGAATGCAGCCATAGGTCAAGTGAACTGGATAGCAGCCCTGGGACAAGTGACCTGGAATGCAGCCCTAGTACAAGTGACCTGGAATGCAGCCTTATGACAAGTGACCTGGAATGTAGCCTTAGGAATGCAGCCCTAGGACAAGTCTACTGGAATGCAGCCCTGGGACAAGTGAACTGGAATGCAGCCCTAGGACAAGTGAACTGGAATGCAGCCCTAGGACAAGTAAACTGGATTTCAGCCCTAGGACATGTCAAATGGATTGCAGCCCTAGGACAAGTAAACTGGAATGCAGCCATAGGACAAGTGTGGTGGAAAGCAGCCCAAGGACAAGAGACCTGGAATGCATCCCTAGGACAAGTGTTCTGAAATGCAGCCGTAGGACAAGTATACTGGAATGCAGCCCTGGGACAAGTGACCTGGAATGCAGCCCTAGTACAAGTGACCTGGAATGCAGCCTTATGACAAGTGAACTGGAATGCAGCCTTAGGACAAGTAACCTGGAATGCAGCCATAGGACAAGTGTAGTGGAAAGCAGCCCAAGGACAAGAGACCTGGAATGCAGCCCTAGAACAAGTGAACTGGAATGCAGCCCTAGGACAAGTAATCTGGAATGCATCCCTAGGACAAGTGACCTGGAATGCAGCCCTGGGACAAGTGAACTGGAATGCAGCCCTAGGACAAGTGACTGGAATGCAGCCCTAGGACAAGTGAACTGGATTTCAGCCCTAGGACATGTCAAATGGATTGCAGCCCTAGGACAAGTGAACTGGAATGCAGCCTTAGGACAAGTATACTGGAATGCAGCCCTGGGACAAGTGAACTGGAATGCAGCCCTAGGACAAGTGACTGGAATGCAGCCCTAGGACAAGTAAACTGGAATGCAGCCCTAGGACAAGTGTAGTGGAAAGCAGCCCAAGGACAAGAGACCTGGAATGCATCCCTAGGACAAGTGTTCTGAAATGCAGCCGTAGGACAAGTATACTGGAATGCAGCCCTGGGACAAGTGAACTGGAATGCAGCCCTAGTACAAGTGACCTGGAATGCAGCCTTATGACAAGTGAACTGGAATGCAGCCTTAGGACAAGTGACCTGGAATGCAGCCCTAGGACAAGTCTACTGGAATGCAGCCCTAGAACAAGTGAACTGGAATGCAGCCTTATGACAAGTGACCTGGAATGCAGCCTTAGGACAATTGAACTGGAATGCAGCCCTAGGACAAGTCTACTGGAATGCAGCCATAGGTCAAGTGAACTGGATAGCAGCCCTAGGACAAGTGACCTGGAATGCAGCCTTAGGACAAGTATACTGGAATGCAGCCCTGGGACAAGTGAACTGGAATGCAGCCCTAGGACAAGTGAACTGGAATGCAGCCCTAGGACAAGTAAACTGGATTTCAGCCCTAGGACATGTCAAATGGATTGCAGCCCTAGGACAAGTAAACTGGAATGCAGCCATAGGACAAGTGTAGTGGAAAGCAGCCCAAGGACAAGAGACCTGGAATGCATCCCTAGGACAAGTGTTCTGAAATACAGCCGTAGGACAAGTATACTGGAATGCAGCCCTGGGACAAGTGACCTGGAATGCAGCCCTAGTACAAGTGACCTGGAATGCAGCCTTATGACAAGTGAACTGGAATGCAGCCTTAGGACAAGTAACCTGGAATGCAGCCCTAGGACAAGTGTAGTGGAAAGCAGCCCAAGGACAAGTGTTCTGAAATGCAGCCGTAGGACAAGTATACTGGAATGCAGCCTTAGGACAAGTATACTGGAATGCAGCCCTGGGACAAGTGACCTGGAATGCAGCCCTAGGACAAGTGAACTGGAATGCAGCCCTAGGACAAGTAAACTGGATTTCAGCCCTAGGACATGTCAAATGGAATGCAGCCATAGGACAAGTGTAGTGGAAAGCAGCCCAAGGACAAGAGACCTGGAATGCATCCCTAGGACAAGTGTTCTGAAATGCAGCCGTAGGACAAGTATACTGGAATGCAGCCCTGGGACAAGTGACCTGGAATGCAGCCCTAGTACAAGTGACCTGGAATGCAGCCTTATGACAAGTGAACTGGAATGCAGCCTTAGGACAAGTGACCTGGAATGCAGCCCTAGGACAAGTATACTGGAATGCAGCCCTGGGACAAGTGAACTGGAATGCAGCCCTAGGACAAGTGAACTGGAATGCAGCCCTAGGACAAGTAAACTGGATTTCAGCCCTAGGACATGTCAAATGGATTGCAGCCCTAGGACAAGTAAACTGGAATGCAGCCATAGGACAAGTGTAGTGGAAAGCAGCCCAAGGACAAGAGACCTGGAATGCATCCCTAGGAAAAGTGTTCTGAAATGCAGCCGTAGGACAAGTATACTGGAATGCAGCCCTGGGACAAGTGACCTGGAATGCAGCCCTAGTACAAGTGACCTGGAATGCAGCCTTATGACAAGTGAACTGGAATGCAGCCTTAGGACAAGTAACCTGGAATGCAGCCCTAGGACAAGTCTACTGGAATGCAGCCCTAGAACAAGTGAACTGGAATGCAGCCCTAGGACAAGTAATCTGGAATGCATCCCTAGGACAAGTGACCTGGAATGCAGCCCTAGGACAAGTGAACTGGATTTCAGCCCTAGGACAAGTCAAATTGATTGCAGCCCTAGGACAAGTGACCTGGAATGCAGCCTTAGGACAAGTATACTGGAATGCAGCCCTGGGACAAGTGAACTGGAATGCAGCCCTAGGAGAAGTGAACTGGAACGCAGCCCTAGGAGAAGTGAACTGGAATAAAGCCCCATCACAAGTAACCTGGAATGCAGCCCTAGGAAAGTCTACTGGAATGCAGCCCTAGAACAAGTGAACTGGAATGCAGCCCTAGGACAAGTGACTTTGAATGCAGCCCTAGGACAAGTAAACTGGAATGCAGCCCTAGGACAAGTGACTGGAATGCAGCCCTAGGACAAGTGTAGTGGAAAGCAGCCCAAGGACAAGAGACCCGGAATGCATCCCTAGGACAAGTGTTCTGAAATGCAGCCCTAGGACAAGTAACCTGGAATGCAGCCCTAGGACAAGTAAACTGGAATGCAGCCCTAGGACAAGTTACCTGGAATGCAGCCCTAGAACAAGTAAACTGGAATGCAGCCCTAGGACAAGTGAACTGGAATGCAGCCCTAGGACAAGTGTAGTGGAAAGCAGCCCAAGGACAAGAGACCTGGCATGCATCCCTAGGACAAGTGTTCTGAAATGCAGCCGTAGTTCAAGTATACTGGAATGCAGCCCTGGGACAAGTGACCTGGAATGCAGCCCTAGTACAAGTGACCTGGAATGCAGCCTTATGACAAGTGACCTGGAATGCAGCCTTAGGACAAGTGACCTGGAATGCAGCCCTAGGACAAGTCTACTGGAATGCAGCCATAGGTCAAGTGAACTGGATAGCAGCCCTGGGACAAGTGACCTGGAATGCAGCCCTAGTACAAGTGACCTGGAATGCAGCCTTATGACAAGTGACCTGGAATGCAGCCTTAGGAATGCAGCCCTAGGACAAGTCTACTGGAATGCAGCCCTGGGACAAGTGAACTGGAATGCAGCCCTAGGACAAGTGAACTGGAATGCAGCCCTAGGACAAGTAAACTGGATTTCAGCCCTAGGACATGTCAAATGGATTGCAGCCCTAGGACAAGTAAACTGGAATGCAGCCATAGGACAAGTGTAGTGGAAAGCAGCCCAAGGACAAGAGACCTGGAATGCATCCCTAGGACAAGTGTTCTGAAATGCAGCCGTAGGACAAGTATACTGGAATGCAGCCCTGGGACAAGTGACCTGGAATGCAGCCCTAGTACAAGTGACCTGGAATGCAGCCTTATGACAAGTGAACTGGAATGCAGCCTTAGGACAAGTAACCTGGAATGCAGCCATAGGACAAGTGTAGTGGAAAGCAGCCCAAGGACAAGAGACCTGGAATGCAGCCCTAGAACAAGTGAACTGGAATGCAGCCCTAGGACAAGTAATCTGGAATGCATCCCTAGGACAAGTGACCTGGAATGCAGCCCTGGGACAAGTGAACTGGAATGCAGCCCTAGGACAAGTGACTGGAATGCAGCCCTAGGACAAGTGAACTGGATTTCAGCCCTAGGACATGTCAAATGGATTGCAGCCCTAGGACAAGTGAACTGGAATGCAGCCTTAGGACAAGTATACTGGAATGCAGCCCTGGGACAAGTGACCTGGAATGCAGCCCTAGGACAAGTGACTGGAATGCAGCCCTAGGACAAGTAAACTGGAATGCAGCCCTAGGACAAGTGTAGTGGAAAGCAGCCCAAGGACAAGAGACCTGGAATGCATCCCTAGGACAAGTGTTCTGAAATGCAGCCGTAGGACAAGTATACTGGAATGCAGCCCTGGGACAAGTGAACTGGAATGCAGCCCTAGTACAAGTGACCTGGAATGCAGCCTTATGACAAGTGAACTGGAATGCAGCCTTAGGACAAGTGACCTGGAATGCAGCCCTAGGACAAGTCTACTGGAATGCAGCCCTAGAACAAGTGAACTGGAATGCAGCCTTATGACAAGTGACCTGGAATGCAGCCTTAGGACAAGTGAACTGGAATGCAGCCCTAGGACAAGTCTACTGGAATGCAACCATAGGTCAAGTGAACTTGATAGCAGCCCTAGGACAAGTGACCTGGAATGCAGCCTTAGGACAAGTATACTGGAATGCAGCCCTGGGACAAGTGAACTGGAATGCAGCCCTAGGACAAGTGAACTGGAATGCAGCCCTAGGACAAGTAAACTGGATTTCAGCCCTAGGACATGTCAAATGGATTGCAGCCCTAGGACAAGTAAACTGGAATGCAGCCATAGGACAAGTGTAGTGGAAAGCAGCCCAAGGACAAGAGACCTGGAATGCATCCCTAGGACAAGTGTTCTGAAATGCAGCCGTAGGACAAGTATACTGGAATGCAGCCCTGGGACAAGTGACCTGGAATGCAGCCCTAGTACAAGTGACCTGGAATGCAGCCTTATGACAAGTGAACTGGAATGCAGCCTTAGGACAAGTAACCTGGAATGCAGCCCTAGGACAAGTATACTGGAATGCAGCCCTGGGACAAGTGAACTGGAATGCAGCCCTAGGACAAGTGAACTGGAATGCAGCCCTAGGACAAGTAAACTGGATTTCAGCCCTAGGACAAGTAAACTGGATTTCAGCCCTAGGACATGTCAAATGGATTGTAGGCCTGGGACAAGTGAACTGGAATGCAGCCCTAGGACAAGTGAACTGGAATGCAGCCCTAGGACAAGTAAACTGGATTTCAGCCCTAGGACATGTCAAATGGATTGCAGCCCTAGGACAAGTAAACTGGAATGCAGCCATAGTACAAGTGTAGTGGAAAGCAGCCCAAGGACAAGAGACCTGGAATGCATCCCTAGGACAAGTGTTCTGAAATGCAGCCGTAGGACAAGTATGACAAGTGAACTGGAATGCAGCCTTAGGACAAGTATACTGGAATGCAGCCCTGGGACAAGTGAACTGGAATGCATCCCTAGGACAAGTGAACTGTAATGCAGCCCTAGGACAAGTGAACTGGATTTCAGCCCTAGGACAAGTCAAATTGATTGCAGCCCTAGGACAAGTGACCTGGAATGCAGCCTTAGGACAAGTATACTGGAATGCAGCCCTGGGACAAGTGAACTGGAATGCAGCCCTAGGAGAAGTGAACTGGAACGCAGCCCTAGGAGAAGTGAACTGGAATAAAGCCCCATCACAAGTAACCTGGAATGCAGCCCTAGGAAAGTCTACTGGAATGCAGCCCTAGAACAAGTGAACTGGAATGCAGCCCTAGTACAAGTGACCTGGAATGCAGCCTTATGACAAGTGAACTGGAATGCAGCCTTAGGACAAGTTACCTGGAATGCAGCCCTAGAACAAGTAAACTGGAATGCAGCCCTAGGACAAGCGAACTGGAATGCAGCCCTAGGAAAAGTGTAGTGGAAAGCAGCCCAAGGACAATAGACCTGGAATGCATCCCTAGGACAAGTGTTCTGGAATGCAGCCATAGGTCAAGTGAACTGGATAGCAGCCCTAGGACAAGTAACCTGGAATGCAGCCTTAGGACAAGTGTTCTGAAATGCAGCCGTAGACAAGTATACTGGAATGCAGCCCTGGGACAAGTGACCTGGAATGCAGCCCTAGTACAAGTGACCTGGAATGCAGCCTTATGACAAGTGAACTGGAATGCAGCCTTAGGACAAGTAACCTGGAATGCAGCCCTAGGACATGTCTACTGGAATGCAGCCCTAGAACAAGTAAACTGGAATGCAGCCCTAGAACAAGTGAACTGGAATGCAGCCGTAGGACAAGTATGACAAGTAACCTGGAATGCAGCCCTAGGACAAGTATACTGGAATGCAGCCCTGGGACAAGTGAACTGGAATGCAGCCCTAGGACAAGTAACCTGGAATGCAGCCCTAGGACAAGTATACTGGAATGCAGCCCTGGGACAAGTGAACTGGAATGCAGCCCTAGGACAAGTAAACTGGATTTCAGCCCTAGGACAAGTAAACTGGATTTCAGCCCTAGGACATGTCAAATGGATTGCAGCCCTGGGACAAGTGACCTGGAATGCAGCCCTAGGACAAGTGAACTGGAATGCAGCCCTAGGACAAGTAAACTGGATTTCAGCGCTAGGACATGTCAAATGGATTGCAGCCCTAGGACAAGTAAACTGGAATGCAGCCATAGTACAAGTGTAGTGGAAAGCAGCCCAAGGACAAGAGACCTGGAATGCATCCCTAGGACAAGTGTTCTGAAATGCAGCCGTAGGACAAGTATGACAAGTGAACTGGAATGCAGCCTTAGGACAAGTATACTGGAATGCAGCCCTGGGACAAGTGAACTGGAATGCAGCCCTAGGACAAGTGAACTGTAATGCAGCCCTAGGACAAGTGAACTGGATTTCAGCCCTAGGACAAGTCAAATTGATTGCAGCCCTAGGACAAGTGACCTGGAATGCAGCCTTAGGACAAGTATACTGGAATGCAGCCCTGGGACAAGTGAACTGGAATGCAGCCCTAGGAGAAGTGAACTGGAACGCAGCCCTAGGAGAAGTGAACTGGAATAAAGCCCCATCACAAGTAACCTGGAATGCAGCCCTAGGAAAGTCTACTGGAATGCAGCCCTAGAACAAGTGAACTGGAATGCAGCCCTAGGACAAGTGACTTTGAATGCAGCCCTAGGACAAGTAAACTGGAATGCAGCCCTAGGACAAGTGACTGGAATGCAGCCCTAGGACAAGTGTAGTGGAAAGCAGCCCAAGGACAAGAGACCCGGAATGAATCCCTAGGACAAGTGTTCTGAAATGCAGCCCTAGGACAAGTAACCTGGAATGCAGCCCTAGGACAAGTAAACTGGAATGCAGCCCTAGGACAAGTTACCTGGAATGCAGCCCTAGAACAAGTAAACTGGAATGCAGCCCTAGGACAAGTGAACTGGAATGCAGCCCTAGGACAAGTGTAGTGGAAAGCAGCCCAAGGACAAGAGACCTGGAATGCATCCCTAGGACAAGTGTTCTGGAATGCAGCCATAGGTCAAGTGAACTGGATAGCAGCCCTAGGACAAGTAACCTGGAATGCAGCCTTAGGACAAGTGTTCTGAAATGCAGCCGTAGACAAGTATACTGGAATGCAGCCCTGGGACAAGTGACCTGGAATGCAGCCCTAGTACAAGTGACCTGGAATGCAGCCTTATGACAAGTGAACTGGAATGCAGCCTTAGGACAAGTAACCTGGAATGCAGCCCTAGGACATGTCTACTGGAATGCAGCCCTAGAACAAGTGAACTGGAATGCAGCCCTAGAACAAGTGAACTGGAATGCAGCCGTAGGACAAGTATGACAAGTAACCTGGAATGCAGCCCTAGGACAAGTATACTGGAATGCAGCCCTGGGACAAGTGAACTGGAATGCAGCCCTAGGACAAGTGAACTGTAATGCAGCCCTAGGACAAGTGAACTGGATTTCAGCCCTAGGACAAGTCAAATTGATTGCAGCCCTAGGACAAGTGACCTGGAATGCAGCCTTAGGACAAGTATACTGGAATGCAGCCCTGGGACAAGTGAACTGGAATGCAGCCCTAGGAGAAGTGAACTGGAACGCAGCCCTAGGACAAGTGTAGTGGAAAGCAGCCCAAGGACAAGAGACCTGGAATGCATCCCTAGGACAAGTGTTCTGGAATGCAGCCATAGGTCAAGTGAACTGGATAGCAGCCCTAGGACAAGTAACCTGGAATGCAGCCTTAGGACAAGTGTTCTGAAATGCAGCCGTAGGACAAGTATACTGGAATGCAGCCCTGGGACAAGTGACCTGGAATGCAGCCCTAGTACAAGTGACCTGGAATGCAGCCTTATGACAAGTGAACTGGAATGCAGCCTTAGGACAAGTAACCTGGAATGCAGCCCTAGGACATGTCTACTGGAATGCAGCCCTAGAACAAGTGAACTGGAATGCAGCCCTAGAACAAGTGAACTGGAATGCAGCCCTAGGACAAGTAATCTGGAATGC
Source organism: Oncorhynchus kisutch (assembly GCF_002021735.2). Taxonomy (NCBI): domain Eukaryota; kingdom Metazoa; phylum Chordata; class Actinopteri; order Salmoniformes; family Salmonidae; genus Oncorhynchus; species Oncorhynchus kisutch. The sequence goes on along the minus strand of NC_034193.2, from coordinate 36,640,112 downwards.
ATCCCTAGGACAAGTGACCTGGAATGCAGCCCTGGGACAAGTGAACTGGAATGCAGCCCTAGGACAAGTGACTGGAATGCAGCCCTAGGACAAGTGAACTGGATTTCAGCCCTAGGACATGTCAAATGGATTGCAGCCCTAGGACAAGTGAACTGGAATGCAGCCTTAGGACAAGTATACTGGAATGCAGCCCTGGGACAAGTGAACTGGAATGCAGCCATAGGACAAGTGACTGGAATGCAGCCCTAGGACAAGTAAACTGGAATGCAGCCCTAGGACAAGTGTAGTGGAAAGCAGCCCAAGGACAAGAGACCTGGAATGCATCCCTAGGACAAGTGTTCTGAAATGCAGCCGTAGGACAAGTATACTGGAATGCAGCCCTGGGACAAGTGAACTGGAATGCAGCCCTAGTACAAGTGACCTGGAATGCAGCCTTATGACAAGTGAACTGGAATGCAGCCTTAGGACAAGTGACCTGGAATGCAGCCCTAGGACAAGTCTACTGGAATGCAGCCCTAGAACAAGTGAACTGGAATGCAGCCCTAGGACACGTGACCTGGAATGCAGCCCTAGAACAAGTGAACTGGAATGAAGCCCTAGGACAAGTGAACTGGAATGCAGCCCTAGGACAAGTGAACTGTATTTCAGCTCTAGGACAAGCCAAATGGATTGCAGCCCTAGGACAAGTGACCTGGAATGCAGCCTTATGACAAGTATACTGGAATGCAGCCCTAGGACAAGTAAACTGGAATGCAGCCCTAGGACAAGTGAACTGGAATGCAGCCCTAGGACAAGTGAACTGGATTTCAGACCTAGGACAAGCCAAATGGATTGCAGCCCTAGGACAAGTGACCTGGAATGCAGCCTTATGACAAGTATACTGGAATGCAGCCCTGGGACAAGTGAACTGGAATGCAGCCCTAGGAGAAGTGAACTGGAACGCAGCCCTAGGGCAAGTGAACTGGAATAAAGCCCCATCACAAATAACCTGGAATGCAGCCCTAGCACAAGTCTACTGGAATGCAGCCCTAGGAAAGTCTACTGGAATGCAGCCCTAGAACAAGTGAACTGGAATGCAGCCCTAGGACAAGTGACTTTGAATGCAGCCCTAGGACAAGTAAACTGGAATGCAGCCCTAGGACAAGTGACTGGAATGCAGCCCTAGGACAAGTGTAGTGGAAAGCAGCCCAAGGACAAGAGACCTGGAATGCATCCCTAGGACAAGTGTTCTGAAATGCAGCCCTAGGACAAGTGACCTGGAATGCAGCCCTAGGGCAAGTAAACTGGAATGCAGCCCTAGGACAAGTTACCTGGAATGCAGCCCTAGAACAAGTAAACTGGAATGCAGCCCTAGGACAAGTGAACTGGAATGCAGCCCTAGGACAAGTGTAGTGGAAAGCAGCCCAAGGACAAGAGACCTGGAATGCATCCCTAGGACAAGTGTTCTGAAATGCAGCCCTAGGACAAGTGACCTGGAATGCAGCCCTAGGACAAGTGAAGTGGAATGCAGCCCTAGAACAAGTGAACTGGAATGCAGCCCTAGGACAAGAAAACTGGAATGCAGGCCTAGGACAAGTGAACTGGAATGCAGCCCTAGGACAAGTGAACTGGAATGCAGCCCTAGAACAAGTGACCTGGAATGCAGCCCTAGAACAAGTGAACTGGAATGCAGCCCTAGGACAAGTGAACTGGATTTCAGCCCTAGGACAAGCCAAATGGATTGCAGCCCTAGGACAAGTGAACTGGAATGCAGCACTAGGACAAGTGCCCTGGAATGCAGCCCTAGGACAAGTCTACTGGAATGCAGCCCTAGAACAAGTGAACTGGAATGCAGCCCGTGAACAAGTGAACTGGAATGCAGCCCTAGAACAAGTGAAGTGGAATGCAGCCCTAGGATAAGAGACCTTGAATGCAGCCGTAGGACAAGTATACTGGAATGCAGCCCTGGGACAAGTGAACTGGAATGCAGCCCTAGTACAAGTGACCTGGAATGCAGCCTTATGACAAGTGAACTGGAATGCAGCCTTAGGACAAGTGAGCTGGAATGCAGCCCTAGGACAAGTCTACTGGAATGCAGCCCTAGAACAAGTGAACTGGAATGCAGCCCTAGGACACGTGAACTGGAATGCAGCCCTAGGACACGTGAACTGGAATGCAGCCCTAGAACAAGTGAACTGGAATGCAGCCCTAGGACAAGTGAACTGGAATGCAGCCCTAGGACAAGTAAACTGGAATGCAGCCCAAGGACATGTCAAATGGAATGCAGCCCTAGGACAAGTGAACTGGAATGCAGCCCTAGGACAAGTGAACTGGATTTCAGCCCTAGGACAAGCCAAATGGATTGCAGCCCTAGGACAAGTGACCTGGAATGCAGCCTTATGACAAGTATACTGGAATGCAGCCCTAGGACAAGTAAACTGGAATGCAGCCCTAGGACAAGTGAACTGGAGTGCAGCCCTAGGACAAGTGAACTGGAATGCAGCCCTAGAACAAGTGACCTGGAATGCAGCCTTATGACAAGTATACTGGAATGCAGCCCTAGGACAAGTCTACTGGAATGCAGCCCTAGAACAAGTGAACTGGAATGCAGCCCTAGGACACGTGAACTGGAATGCAGCCCTAGAACAAGTGAACTGGAATGCAGCCCTAGGACAAGTGAACTGGAATGCAGCCCTAGGACAAGTAAACTGGAATGCAGCCCAAGGACATGTCAAATGGAATGCAGCCCTAGGACAAGTGAACTGGAATGCAGCCCTAGGACAAGTGAACTGGATTTCAGCCCTAGGACAAGCCAAATGGATTGCAGCCCTAGGACAAGTGACCTGGAATGCAGCCTTAGGACAAGTATACTGGAATGCAGCCCTGGGACAAGTGACCTGGAATGCAGCCCTAGGTGAAGTGAACTGGAACGCAGCCCTAGGGCAAGTGAACTGGAATAAAGCCCCATCACAAGTAACCTGGAATGCAGCCCTAGCACAAGTCTACTGGAATTCAGCCCTAGGAAAGTCTACTGGAATGCAGCCCTAGAACAAGTGAACTGGAATGCAGCCCTAGGACAAGTGACTTTGAATGCAGCCCTAGGACAAGTAAACTGGAATGCAGCCGTAGGACAAGTGACTGGAATGCAGCCCTAGGACAAGTGTAGTGGAAAGCAGCCCAAGGACAAGAGACCTGGAATGCATCCCTAGGACAAGTGTTCTGAAATGCATCCCTAGGACAAGTGAACTGGAATGCAGCACTAGGACAAGTGCCCTGGAATGCAGCCCTAGGACAAGTCTACTGGAATGCAGCCCTAGAACAAGTGAACTGGAATGCAGCCCGTGAACAAGTGAACTGGAATGCAGCCCTAGAACAAGTGAAGTGGAATGCAGCCCTAGGATAAGTGACCTTGAATGCAGCCCTAGGACAAGTGACCTGGAATGCAGCCCTAGGACAAGTGACCTTGAATGCAGCCCTAGGACAAGTTTAGTGCAATGCAGCCCTAGGTCAAGTGGACTGGAATGCAGCCGTAGGACAAGTGAACTGAAATGTAGCCCTAGAACAAGTGAACTGGAAGGCAGCCCTTGGACAAGTGAACTGGAACAAAGTCTCGTTGTTGCCTGGTAAATATTGTCTATCTAATAAGGTGAAAGAAGCATCATACAAACTCATTCATAGAATCTACCCGGTAAAGACCTTTATTATACACATTTTAAAATAGCTATTGATAACAAATGTGTATTTTGTGATTTTGACCCAGAGACTCTTGACAATTTTCTTGGGGACGGCTCTCATGTCAGAAGATTTTATTTTAAAATAAACAGCTATTAATGCTAATCTGATATTATGTTTTATTTATCCAAATGATATGGACCCTGATTTAACTTTCATTGTTCATATATTTATCTTTCATGGAAGATTCTTTGTCCATAAAATGAAGTGGACAAACCCCTCTTCACATGATTTAAGATATAATTTAAATATTATTTTGAAGTGATCAGTAAATGTAAAAACAAAAAAGCAATACGCACCATAAAAGTATTTAACAAATTGAAAATTAATCTTGATATGTAGTACCCCTGTTTGTTAGGTTAATGCACTATTGTTTGTATATTTCTGTTTTTTGTTGTTGTATTTGTTGTGTTCATAATAAAAACTAAGTTACTAAGTCTTTAACCACACTGTGTTGTTATACTGGTGAGAAAAACGCATGCCTCCTAAACTAAAATCTACATTTTCCTCAACTGCGTCCAGTCAGCAGATGGACGAGATGCCGCATAGGCCGCCCGTTGTGACTCCGTCAATAATTCAGCAGAGCAAGTTCGTATGAAGGTCTGGTTATTAAATGGGTACATAGTTCAATAGTAATATCCTGTAAAACCCTCTGGTGATGAACTTTGCTGCCCTGTTTCCAGTTGTCCACATTTCTGGGAGAACCTATTGTTAGAGTTGTGTAAATTCAAATCTGGTATCAGGATAAATATAACAATGAGTCACCGATTTTATACTATGTATTTTTTATTAGCTAAGTAATAAATGGGAAATGCAACTTTTGTATATACGGGCTCACTGTAATACCACGCAGGGCAGAACAGAGAACTGACAAGATGTATGTAAACAGTATTATTTATACTGTGATAGACATAGGTCCAACCCGTCTGTTGGCCTATCACAGTAGAGGCTGGGCGTGGTTTAAACTTGCCCAGCCTATTGCAGGCGCTCATGTGGGTCCCCGCCTCTTGGCGCTTGTTGTAGTTCTCCCAACAAGCGCCAAGCGTCGATGTATAGATCCTTACTGTTCTGGTATCGCAGCCTAGTTAGAACAGTTGCTCAGTTCCTGCTATTGTGTTGTTCAGTATTTTTCCATCTCAGTTAAACCTCGTGATGACCACCCCTCCCTATCACAACTTTGTAAGATACAGCAAGTCACACCATGTGCTCAATATTGTTAGATACAAACACAAGGACAAAGCATCTGCTGGGCTGTTATCTACAGTTTTGCAACATGCAGGTCACACCATGTTACTCAGTTCTTGTCACACATAAACAGGCAAGTAACAAGCAGTTGTTTAATCTCATAATGATGCTCCAGTGCACAAATGCAGACACCTCACACAACCAACATCAGATCATATTTAATCATATATATCTAATGGCTATAGTGTAAAATACAGGATCCAACACTATTCAAGTAAGTAAGTAAATAGATTTTGAAAATGGAAAAAAAAACGATTATATTATTAGCTAACTAGCTACAGTGCAGGCTAACTCAAATGAGCTGCTAATTGAGCTATCTAGACAACTTCAAATACTGTATAGATAGCTAGCTAAGTGAATTAAATATCACCAGCTACCTAACTTCATATTGGCTAGCTATCTTGATGTATTTATCACTGTAAAAAACAAACTCCAAATGCATTTGTAGGTAGCTAGCTAACAGCCATGGAGGAGGGTGAAAGGATAGCAGCCCCAACTGTCAGTGAGAGAGGAGGCTATTCTGGATAGGGCAGGTACTTTTGTGTAGTTCCTGGCCCTAGAAGTGAAGACGGAGATAATAGGACCAAAATATTCAGTGTGATGTAATTTGACTAGAATGAAGTCTGTTTCTTGTGAGGTTTTCTGTCCTCAGATAAAGAGCGCTATGAAAGCCAGTCTACATATGAAGAGGTCCCAATGAAGAGCAGTGGTTCTCAGTCCTGGGGACTCAAAGAGGCACATTGTTGTTTTTGCCTCAGCACTGCACAGCTGATTCAAATGATCAACTCATCATCAAGCTTTGAGTAGTATTTATGTATTCATTTGTGATGCTATCCTTGATATGATCCTGTTATTGTCACATGCTACACATGTACATATGTGTGTCCATGCATCTATCAATCCAATGTTGTCATGATTTGTTATCAGGGATATTATACTTTAGTAATCCACAATGACCTGGTGATGTAACAGTCTAATAATTACATTGTCTTCCATATTCCTACAGACACCTTGTAACTGGAGATTCCTTCAAAACTATTGCCTACAGTTACCATGTAGCGCACTGCAAGGTTGGGTGACCATGGTCATCTGGGACTGCCTCCTGGAGGAATTCAGGTGTGTGAAGGCTACCGTGAAGAATAGTAAGACACTTCATTACTTCTATAACTAACTAGCTAAATTGTTTGTCCTTGTGGGTCGGTTCATGTTTTTCAGCATAAAGTGCTCTGCAGCCACTTAATGTGGTGTGGACACCAGGTGAGGCCACACACACAGATTCCTGTTGAACACTGTCGCTTTAACTACCTTATTTTCTCAATAACATTCTCTCTCCTTCACTTCTTCCCTCTCTCCCCTTCTCCCTAAATCCTCTAGGTTATATCAGCTGTGTCGGTGAACCCCTCCTTCATCTGAACTGGTTACATAGAGGACACAGCATGATCAGATGTGAGAGGTCACTTGGTCAGGTCAACAGGAAGTATTATTAAAGAGATGCTTTACATTGAAATACAGATAGATGCAGTAGTCCCAGAGTTAATGATCCAAGGTCAGTTTATATTATACAGGAAGTATTATTAAAGAGATGCTTTACATTGAAATACAGATAGATGCAGTAGTCCCAGAGTTAATGATCCCAGGTCAGTTTTGCATTTCACCTCCTGATTGATGACTAACAATGTCAGAATAAAAAAATAAAAACACAAGGCTTAAACATGCTCTCTCTCTCCATTTGTCTCTTGTCTGCAGATATGTTTTGTTGTGAGAGGATGCCAACCCCCAGTCCCATCATCGCCACCTCACCTGCTTTTAAGATAACCTTTGGGCCGACTAGAGACACTATTATGTAATTGTGATGAACTGAGAGAATATTTAGGTTGCACTGTGATTCATTAATCACGTGCTGCCTTCCCTGCTCCTATGTGTTTACCTCTTTCGTTTTCTGTCTTTTACACCTCTCCCACCACCTACTCTTTCTTCCTGTTTTTATAGTTCACAACAGATGTGCATTGAAGTACAGATTGAACTTGTATTGATAACACTTGGATAATGAGCTTTTCAATAAAGCGTTTCACATTCTCTACTGGTTGAAATGAAGTGTAATGTGATGAAATACTCCACCTGTCCTGTGTTTATCAGATCAATGCAGATGAAGGGCATTAGATGTTGAGATGAACCGGTGTTAGAGTATTTACATGATGCATAGGAAGTGTAGTATAGTGTTTTTTAACATTATATTTCTGTATATATGAATTAACTAGTTAAATCCTGTTTCTAGTCTATTAATTACAATGTGTAACCATTGATGTCCCAGGACCAAGATTGGTAAACACTGTTGAAGTGTATAATTGTAATACATACATGCAGACACAGCATCGTTCAAAGACTGGAATTTGATACTCCTGGTATTGGATATGACTGAAAAATAATCTCAAAGACATTCATACCTAAACTGCACCTTTATTTGCCAAGGTAGAGTACATGATCAGTGAATATATTAAATGTACAGGCTACAATGTGGGGATCTCATGCATGGTAATAACTACATGTATATACGACTTGCATCCTTGGTACAACATGATATTGTATTCTACTCAATCCATAGGCTTCATTAATGTCATTCAGGCTGTTTTGAAAATAAATATTTTTATTTAAAAAAATATTTCCACGACAATAGCTAGCTACGTGATGTCATCTATCTGCAATGGCAAATATCAGCAAGGAAAGCTTACAAAATTGTACATTCAATTTGCAGTAAATTCTTCAGCTAGATTCTATACATCCACTGTTGCCACTGTTGCTGGTTGTTTCAGGAGTCACTAAAACAACCATGATTACAATTTCATACTCATGTCACAACACCCATAAAGCTAGCCAGTTTAACGTAAAGCTAACTGCTAAATCGCGATTTTCGTAAATGAACTATGATTTTTTTAAATGCATCAAAGTTTGTCTCTACATTAACGAACATTCCTGTCAACTGTATATGTTTTTTTACTGACGTTATAATCCTTTACATTTCTGTCCAGTTCTGTGTAGGGGTACCCCTCTCTCCTATTATTTCTGTCCGCCATCTTTGCTGATGAAAGTCTAACAGTCACGAGTGCAGCAGCCTCCCCCGGTCCATGAAAGTCAAACAGTCACTAGTCTCTGGTGCAGCAGCGTTCTACCGGCCCTACAGTCACGAGTGCAGCAGCCTCCAAGTGCCGGACCTGTAGAACGTTTAGATGCGATGGAACGGTTGACGAAAAAAATTAATTCACAGAAAAAATATATTGACTGATATTGATTTATTTAGGGGGGGCTAATTAATATTTTAGTTCTAGTGACGTCCCTGACTCCTACCCTTTAACTTTTTGTCTGGAAATAACATACATTTTACTCAACTGCGTTACCCACTCCAATCAGCAGATGGCTGTGTGGGAATTTATGGTTATGCTGCTAGTGTGACGTATAATCTAGTGGACGGAAATCATATTTCAACAGCAGCAACAATAGTTAGTCAGACACCTCAGTAGCTTGCTAGACAAAATAGCCGAACCAATATATCGCTTTAGTGTATATTAGCCACTGTGTTTTAAACCCACTTCTGTCGTCTTGGTTAGTTATCCGATTTAATTTCATATTTACGGTTTTGTTGTTATTATTCAGCTAGCGGTCTGGTTAAGTTAGCATTAGCCTAGCTAACATCCCCGACCATGCGGTCACTAAACTACTCTCCTTCTAATGAAGAGGAGGATATCACAGTAAAACAAGAAGTAGAGGGTGAGGCCGTTACTGTGAAAGAAGAGGAAGACATGTTCAGAGTGAAAGAGGAGGAGGATGTTACAGTAAAAGGAGAGGATGAAGCAGTTTATAGAGTGAAAGAGGAGGAGGAGATGACTGTTACATCGAAAAAGGAGGAGGAGATGACTGTTACATCGAAAAAGGAGGAGGAAGAAGAGGAGGAAACTGGATATCTGGGCGCGGTTTCCCAAACGCATCTTAAGGCATCCAATGGTTCTAACGATGAATTAAGCCATAAGATGGTTTTGAGAAACCGTTCCCTGATTAACACTAGTAAGTACTGAGGCACAAACTCTGCAGTTGAACTGATGTTAGGTGTTAAAGCAGAAATCTGCAATTGCTACATCCATATTGTGACTTTTAAATTATTTATTTATAGCCATTGATTCTTGAAGAATATAACACGTATAACACATGCCTCATGAGCTTAGTTCAACTGTTGTACCCCATCAGAACCCCAAATAAGCTTTTTTTACTATAATGTTTAGAAACCATGTAAATCAACACTGTATCGCATCAACATGGTTAATACTATAATGTTGATATCATGGATGGTCAGTCCTTGCATCCATAGGTCTGTCTGTCTGTAGTTACATTTCTCCAACCCCATAATCATTTTATTACCAGAACAGTGGTGGAATGACAGATTTGTTATTGTTTGAACTGCAGATTGCTGGGTTGTGTGTTTTTTTTAAACAGCAACAAAATGGCAGTCCAGAGACTTGGTTTGGTAAACAGCTGAGGGATGGGAGAAGGAGAGGTGTAACCACTCTCACATTCATAGAGAGAGCTATTGTAGCAACTGTAACCTAACACCTAGCGACCTGTCAAGAAGTTCAGACATCTTGGCGTAACAGTTATAAGGTGTTGGCTTGACAGTCGCTGGACCCAGGTTTGAGTTCAGCTCAGGGCTACCCCCAGAATTCACTACACTATCAATACAAGGACTGGCCATCCATGATGTCATAATGATAGTTTAACCAGGTTTCTCAGCTATATAGTATGTTCTATCATTGCCCATGTAGATTTCCTGTGGGGGTCAAATTATTAGCGAGGTTGATACGTCATTGTATAATATTCAGCCAATGTTTTTTCATGCCCTTACATTAAAGGCAAGACATACCTAGATTCAATTACATTCATAAATTGTTTTGAAACCTTTGTTTTAAACCCTTCTCAAAGTTGGTGCCTTGGCGTATAAAAAAAAATGGTTTGTCATGAAACACTTTTATTTATTTATTTATTTAAATTTAACTAGGCAAGTCAGTTAAGAACAAATTCTTATTTACAATGACTGCCTACCCTGGACAACGCTGGGCCAATTGTGCGCCCCCCTATGGGACTCCCAACCACGGCCGTTTGTGATACAGCCTGGATTTGGACCAGGGTGTCTGTAGTGACACCTCAAGCACTGAGATGCAGTATCTGCTGTGCCACTCGAGAGCCCCAGAATCATGTTCCAGTGCTGTCCCCAACTAAAATACATATTGGTCAACCAAGAGTCATTTTCTTGCCCAAACAGGGGGGCAATAAATAAACAGTTCGAGCTTCTAATTTTAAAAATTAAGACTCTCCCTGTTGCAGTGTGTTACAGACCCCCTCAGCTCCCAGCTGTGCCCTGGACACCATATGTGAATTTATTGCCCCCCATCTATCTTCAGAGTTTGTTCTGTTAGGTGACCGAAACTGGGATATGCTTAACCTCTCTAGGGGGTGTGGGACGCTACCATCCCACATAGCCAACATCCAGTGAAATTGCAGAGTGCCAAATTCAAAAACAGAAATACTCATTATAAAAATTCATGAAACATACAAGTGTTATACATCTGTTTAAAGATTAACTTCTTGTTAATCCAACCACAGTGTCAGGTTTCAAAAAGGCTTAAGGTGAAAGCATACCATGCAATTATCTGAGATCAGCGCCCAGCAGACAAATCATTACAAACAGTTACCAGCCAAGTAGAGGAGTTACACAAGTCAGAAATAGCAATAATATTAATCACTTACCTTTGATGATCTTCATATCGTTGCCCTCCCAAGACTACCATTTACTTAATAAATGTTAGTTTTGTTCGATAAAGTCTCTTTATATCCAAAAACCTCTGTTTGGTTCACATGTTTTGTTCAGTAATCCACAGGCTCAAAAGCAATCACAACAGCCAGACGAAAAGTATCAGTAAAGTTCATAGAAACATGTCAAACGATGTTTATAATGAATCCTCAGGTTGTTTTTAGCCTAAATAATAGATAATATTTCAACCGGACAATAACGTCGTCAATATAAAAGGTAAACAAGAAAGGCGCTCTCTCGGTCTCACACAAGAAAAATCTCTGGGACACTGAATGGGCCACTCATTCAGAGTGGTCTTACTCTCATTTTTCAGAATACAAGCCTGAAACCATTTCTAAAGACTGACATCTAGTGGATGCCATAGGAAGTGCAATTTGAGTCCTAAGTCAATCGAATCTGTATAGGCATTCAAAAGAAAACTGCAAAAATATAAAAATCCCACTTCCTGGATGGATTTTTCTCATGTTTTCGCCTGTCATATAAGTTCTGTTATACTCACAGACATTATTTATCATAACAGTTTTGTAAAGTGTTTTCTATCTAAATCTACCAAGTTTGCTTTTCATACGGAGGTGAAAATAGTGCCCCCTACCCTAGTGAGGTTAACACCCTGGCCATCCTACAATTCAAGCTAGATGCCCAAATTATCAAGGAACCCACCAGGTAAAGCCCTAAATCTGTAAACATGGGCACCCTCATAGATATTATCCTGACCAACTTGCCCTCCAAATACACCTCTGCTGTTTTCAATCAGGATCTCAGCGATCACTGCCTCATTGCCTGCATCCGTTAGGGGTCCGCGGTCAAACGACTACCCCTCATCATTGTCAAACGCTCCCTAAAACACTTCTGCAAGCAGGCCTTTCTAATCGACCTGGCCCGGGTATCCTGGAAGGATATTGACCTAATCCTGTCAGTAGGGGATGCCTGGTTGTTCTTTAATTGTAATTTCCTCACCACCTTAAATAAGCATGCCCTTTCAAAAATGTAGAACTAAGAACAGATATAGCCCTTGGTTCACTCCAGACCTGACTGCCCTCGACCAGCACAAAAACATTGAATACTCTCTGCGATGTGCAACTTTTCAGAGAAGTCGGGAACCGATACACACAGTCAGTTAGGAAAGCAAAGGCTTGCTTTTTCAAACAGAAATTTGCACCCTGTAGCTCTAACTGAGGCTAGGAAACAGCTCCCCACGCCCTGCAGCTACTTCCCCAAGCCTCCCCAGCTTCTCCTTCACCCAAATCCAGATAGCTGATGTTCTGAAAGAGTTGCAAAACCTGGACCTGTACAAATCAGCTGGGCTAGACAATCTGGACCCTCTCTTTCTAAAATTATCCTCCGCCATTGTGGCAACCCCTATTACTAGTCTGTTCAACCTCTCTTTCGTATCGTCCGAGATTCCTAAAGATTGGAACGCTTCCGCGGTCATCCCCCTCTTTAAAGTGGGTGGCACTGTAGACCCAAACTATTACAGACCTATATCCATCCTGCCCTGCCATTCTAAAGTCTTCGAAAGTCAAGTTAACAAATAGATCACTGACCATTTTGAATCCCACCATGCCTTCTCCGCTGTGCAATCCAGTTTCCGAGCTGGTCACGGCTGCACCTCAGCCACGCTCAAGGTACTAAACGATGTAACAGCTATTGATAAAAGACAGTACTGTGCAGCCGTCTTCATCAACCTAGCCAAGGCTTTCGACTTTGTCAATCACCATATTCTTATCGGCAGACTCAACAGCCTTCGTTTTTCAAATGACTGACTCCCCTGGTTCACCAACTACTTCTCAGACAGAGTTCAGTGTGTCAAATCGGAGGGCCCTTTCTCCGGACCTCTAGCAGTCTATGGAGGTACCACAGGGTTCAAATCTCAGACCGACTCTTTTCTTTGTATATACCAACGATGTTGCTCTTGCTGCGGGTGATTCCTTGATCCACCTCTACGCAGGTAACACCATTCTGTATACATCTGGCCCTTCTTTGGACACTGTGTTAACAAACCTCCAAACGCGCTTCAGTGCCATTCAACACTCCATCCATGGCCTCCAACTGCTCTTAAACGCTAGCAAAACGAAATGTATGCTCTTCAACCGATCGCTGCCCCCCCCAGCACCACTACTCTGGATGGTTTTAACTTAGAATATGTGGACAACTATAAATACCTAGGTGTTTGGCTAGACTGTAAACTCTCCTTCCAGACTAATATTAAGCATTTCCAATCCAAAATTAAGTCTTCCTATTTCGCATCAAAGCTACCTTCACTCACGCTGCCAAACATACCCTCGTAAAACTTATCCTACCGATCCTTGACTGTGGCGATGTCATTTTCAAAATAGCCTCCCAACACTCTACTCAGCAAACTGGATGAAATCTATCACAGTGCCATCCATTTTGTTACCAAAGCCCCATATACCACCCACCACTAGGACCTGTATGCTTTCGTCGGCTGGCCCTCGCTACGTGTTCGTCGCCAAACCAACTGGCTCCAGGTCATCTATAAGTCTTTGCTAGGCCGCCTTCACTCAGCTCACTGGTCACCATAGCAACACCCACCCATAGCACGTGCTCCAGGAGGTATATCTCACTGGTCATCCCCAAAGCCAGCACCTACTTTGGCCGCATTTCCTTCCAGTTCTCTGCTGCCAATGACTGCAACGAATTGCAAAAATCGCTGAAGTTGGAGACATATCTCCCTCACTAACTTTAAGAATCAGCTATCTGAGCAGCTTACCGACCAATTGCTGATAGCCCATCCAACTGCCTACCTCATCCCCATGTTTTTATAGATTTTTTTTGTGCTCTTTTGCACACCAGTATTTCTACTTGCACATCTATCACTAGTGTTAAATTGTTTAATACTTCGCTACTATGGCCTATTTATTGCCTTACCTTCGTACTCCATTTGCACACTGTATATAGATTTTTCTATTGTGTTATTGACTGTACTTTTGTTTCTCACTTGTAACTCTGTTGTTTTTGTCGCACTGCTTTGCTTTATCTTGGCCAGGTTGCAGTTGAGAACTTGTTCTCATCTAGCCTACCTGGTGAAATAAAGGTGAAATATATATTTTTAAATAGTAGCTTTATTGACAACACTCAAATCGATACTGTCATTAACGCAGTTCTTTAATAATTACACATAATTCTTAATACTGTAGTTGAACATGTGACTGTAACTAAACAGCTATCATCAGAATATCCAGGAAATCAGTTTCTGAATGCCAGTCAAATGACAAACATCACGACATGCAACAACAATCAAAGTGCTTCTTCATTCATTACTCTGGTCAAGACAGTTATGCCATGTTTTTTTATTTTTTTTTATTTCACCTTTATTTAACCAGGTAGGCTAGTTGAGAACAAGTTCTCATTTGCAACTGCGACCTGGCCAAGATAAAGCATAGCAGTGTGAGCATACAACAAAGAGTTACACATGGAGTAAACAATTAACAAGTCAATAACACAGTAGAAAACGAAGGGGGGGTCTATATACAATGTGTGCAAAAGGCATGAGGAGGTAGGCAAATAATTACAATTTTGCAGATTAACACTGGAGTGATAAAACATCAGATGGTCATGTACAGGTAGAGATATTGGTGTGCAGAAGAGCAGAAAAGTAAATAAATAAAAACAGTACGGGGATGAGGTAGGTGAAAAGGGTGGGCTATTTACCAATAGACTATGTACAGCTGCAGCGATCGGTTAGCTGCTCAGATAGCTGATGTTTGAAGTTGGTGAGGGAGATAAGTCTCCAACTTCAGCGATTTTTGCAATTCGTTCCAGTCACAGGCAGCAGAGTACTGGAACGAAAGGCGGCCAAATGAGGTGTTGGCTTTAGGGATGATCAGTGAGATACACCTGCTGGAGCGCGTGCTACGGATGGGTGTTGCCATCGTGACCAGTGAGCTGAGATAAGGCGGAGCTTTACCTAGCATAGACTTGTAGATGACCTGGAGCCAGTGGGTCTGGCGACGAATATGTAGCGAGGGCCAGCCGACTAGAGCATACAAGTCGCAGTGGTGGGTAGTATAAGGTGCTTTAGTGACAAAACGGATGGCACTGTGATAGACTGCATCCAGTTTGCTGAGTAGAGTGTTGGAAGCCATTTTGTAGATGACATCGCCGAAGTCGAGGATCGGTAGGATAGTCAGTTTTACTAGGGTAAGCTTGGCGGCTTGAGTGAAGGAGGCTTTGTTGCGGAATAGAAAGCCGACTCTTGATTTGATTTTCGATTGGAGATGTTTGATATGAGTCTGGAAGGAGAGTTTGCAGTCTAGCCAGACACCTAGGTACTTATAGATGTCCACATATTCTAGGTCGGAACCATCCAGGGTGGTGATGCTAGTCGGGCATGCAGGTGCAGGCAGCGACCGGTTGAAAAGCATGCATTTGGTTTTACTAGCGTTTAAGAGCAGTTGGAGGCCACGGAAGGAGTGTTGTATGGCATTGAAGCTTGTTTGGAGGTTAGATAGCACAGTGTCCAAAGACGGGCCGAAAGTATATAGAATGGTGTCGTCTGCGTAGAGGTGGATCGGGGAATCGCCCGCAGCAAGAGCAACATCATTGATATACACAGAGAAAAGAGTCGGCCCGAGAATTGAACCCTGTGGCACCCCCATAGAGACTGCCAGAGGACCGGACAGCATGCCCTCCGATTTGACACACTGAACTCTGTCTGCAAAGTAATTGGTGAACCAGGCAAGGCAGTCATCCGAAAAACCGAGGCTACTGAGTCTGCCGATAAGAATATGGTGATTGACAGAGTCGAAAGCCTTGGCAAGGTCGATGAAGACGGCTGCACAGTACTGTCTTTTATCGATGGCGGTTATGATGTCGTTTAGTACCTTGAGTGTGGCTGAGGTGCACCCATGACCGGCTCGGAAACCAGATTGCACAGCGGAGAAGGTACGGTGGGATTCGAGATGGTCAGTGACCTGTTTGTTGACTTGGCTTTCGAAGAGCTTAGATAGGCAGGGCAGGATGGATATAGGTCTGTAACAGTTTGGGTCCAGGGTGTCTCCCCCTTTGAAGAGGGGGATGACTGCGGCAGCTTTCCAATCCTTGGGGATCTCAGACGAGATGAAAGAGAGGTTGAACAGGCTGGTAATAGGGGTTGCGACAATGGTGGCAGATAGTTTCAGAAATAGAGGGTCCAGATTGTCAAGCCCAGCTGATTTGTACGGGTCCAGGTTTTGCAGCTCTTTCAGAACATCTGCTATCTGGATTTGGGTAAAGGAGAACCTGGAGAGGCTTGGGCGAGGAGCTGCGGGGGGGGCGGAGCTGTTGGCCGAGGTTGAAGTAGCCAGGCGGAAGGCATGGCCAGCCGTTGAGAAATGCTTATTGAAGTTTTCGATAATCATGGATTTATCAGTGGTGACCGTGTTACCTAGCCTCAGTGCAGTGGGCAGCTGGGAGGAGGTGCTCTTGTTCTCCATGGACTTCACAGTGTCCCAGAACTTTTTGGAGTTGGAGCTACAGGATGCAAACTTCTGCCTGAAGAAGCTGGCCTTAGCTTTCCTGACTGACTGCGTGTATTGGTTCCGGACTTCCCTGAACAGTTGCATATCACGGGGACTATTCGATGCTATTGCAGTCCGCCACAGGATGTTTTTGTGCTGGTCGAGGGCAGTCAGGTCTGGGGTGAACCAAGGGCTGTATCTGTTCTTAGTTCTGCATTTTTTGAACGGAGCATGCTTATCTAAAATGGTGAGGAAGTTACTTTTAAAGAATGACCAGGCATCCTCAACTGACGGGATGAGGTCAATGTCCTTCCAGGATACCCGGGCCAGGTCGATTAGAAAGGCCTGCTCACAGAAGTGTTTTAGGGAGCGTTTGACAGTGATGAGGGGTGGTCGTTTGACTGCGGCTCCGTAGCGGATACAGGCAATGAGGCAGTGATCGCTGAGATCCTGGTTGAAGACAGCGGAGGTGTATTTGGAGGGCCAGTTGGTCAGGATGACGTCTATGAGGGTGCCCTTGTTTACAGAGTTGGGGTTGTACCTGGTGGGTTCCTTGATGATTTGTGTGAGATTGAGGGCATCTAGCTTAGATTGTAGGACTGGCGGGGTGTTAAGCATATCCCAGTTTAGGTCACCTAACAGAACAAACTCTGAAGCTAGATGGGGGGCGATCAATTCACAAATGGTGTCCAGGGCACAGCTGGGAGCTGAGGGGGGTCGGTAGCAGGCGGCAACCGTGAGAGACTTATTTCTGGAGAGAGTAATTTTCAAAATTAGTAGTTTGAACTGTTTGGGTATGGACCTGGAAAGTATGACATTACTTTGCAGGCCATCTCTGCAGTAAACTGCAACTCCTCCCCCTTTGGCAGTTCTATCTTGACGGAAGATGTTATAGTTGGGTATGGAAATCTCTGAATTTTTGGTGGCCTTCCTGAGCCAGGATTCAGACACAGCAAGGACATCAGGGTTAGCAGAGTGTGCTAAAGCAGTGAGTAAGACAAACTTAGGGAGGAGGCTTCTGATGTTGACATGCATGAAACCAAGGCTTTTTCGAACACAGAAGTCAACAAATGAGGGTGCCTGGGGACATGCAGGGCCTGGGTTTACCTCCACATCACCCGCGGAACAGAGAAGGAGTAGTATGAGGGTGCGGCTAAAGGCTATCAAAACTGGTCGCCTAGAGCGTTGGGGACAGAATAAGAGGAGCAGGTTTCTGGGCATGGTAGAATATATTCAGGGCATAATGCGCAGACAGGGGTATGGTGGGGTGCGGGTACAGCGGAGGTAAGCCCAGGCACTGGGTGATGATGAGAGAGGTTGTATCTCTGGACATGCTGGTAGTAATGGGTGAGGTCACCGCATGTGTGGGAGGTGGGACAAAGGCGTTATCAGGGGTATGAAGAGTGGAACTAGGGGCTCCATTGTGAACTAAAACAATGATAACTAACCTGAACAACAGTATACAAGGCATATTGACATTTGAGAGAGACATACAGCGAGGCATACAGTAATCACAGGTGTTGAATTGGGAAAGCTAGCTAAAACAGTAGGTGAGACAACAGCTAATCAGCTAGCACAACAACAGCAGGTAAAATGGCGTAGACTAGGCAACGGGGCCAACAGATAAAACAAACAAGCAGAATGGAGTACCGTGATTTATGGACAGTCCAGCGTGCATCAGCTATGTAGCCAAGAGATCAGTGTCCAGGGGGCAGCGGTGGATGGGGAAGGGAAGCTGGACTGGCGAGTGTTATCCAGGTTAAAAAAACGAACCATGACTAAATAGCTTGTAGCTAGTTAGCTGGTTAGCTTCTGGAGGTTCTTGAGTGTGTTCTAAAAATAAATAAAAAATAATAGCGATTCCGTATCACATTGGGTGAGGCAGGTTTCCGGAAGGTATAAACAAATTAAAAGTCAAAAGAGATAGAAAGTAAATATGGGTCCGGTGGGCGTTTGGGACGCGGCGATTCAGGCGGTTAGCAGGCCTGTGCTAACAAGCTAACAGTTTGTAGGCCCGGGCTAGACAAGGTAGCAGTTAGCGGACCGGAGCTGGACAAGCTAGCAGTTAGCGGGCCGAATTAGCAAGCAGGGAGATAGCGAGGGCTAGAGAGTTAGCCTTTGGGGGACGTCGCGATGGGGTGAGTCTGTTTATTCCTCTTCATGCGGTGACATCGATAGACCGGTCGTGGGCCCGGGTATTGTAGCTCAGGAGTATGCTACGGTGGTAGCGCAGGCCGGGCTAGCTTCAAGCTAAGTGGGTGGAAACGCTAGCCAGGGGTAATCATCCAGGGTTGCGGTTTAGCTAGATAGCTAGTTGTGAAGATCCAGCGTATTTGGAAGCTTAGGTTTAGCAAAATGTTTTTAAAGGGATAGCTATGTAAAAAAATGAAAAATATGTAAAAAACGAAAAATAAACAAAATATAAACAAAATATACAGGGACACGACACGACAGGACGACTTACTGCTACGCCATCTTGGATATCCAAGGAACAGTTCTCTACACATTATGAGCAAAGTATCTCTGTGTGCAAATGTTCCACGTTGGATCCAACATCCCTAACAAATTGTTGTTTATAATGTTATTGTCTGCTTGATATACTGTAGGGTCTCGTTGGTCTGTTTGCACACAGAGATACTTTGCTCATAATGTGTAGAGAACTGTTCCTTGATGGATAGGCTATTGTACAACACAGCTGTTTTCCTATATTTGTTGTTAGGTGAAGTTATGGGTCCTACAGTAGATCTATGCAAACTGCCAATTTGGCAAACAGTGTACAAACTCTCATTGTCAGGCTGATGAAAAAGTCAAAGAGCATTTTACTGGTTGAAGTGTTTTTTAAGTACAAAGCGGTTGATTTGCGATGATGTACACAAACATTATATTAACAGGACATTCAAAAGAGCCTGACAATTATAATCCAAAGCGTGAAATGCATTCATTAGCAACCTGGAAATGGAGGTTACTCCCCTGAGTTTCCCCCATTCAGAATACATTGTGAAAGACGAAAAACTTTGCTCACTATTTTTGCTCCAGGCAGATATACTACATACAATTTTTGCAGACCAAAAGTTGTCTGGCACACTGCTTAGAGTTTCAACAACATGAATAACTTATTTCTAGTCTACAAACTTACATGTTACTACTCATTTGAAAACAAGACACAATATGACTATTGTTGCTCATTTTAAGACAAATGTCAAATAATCATTACATTCATTACAGCCGTCAATTGTTGCCAACAGCGTAGCCATGATGTTGTACATCACCTTTTACAGAGGATTTCTGCTGTTGTGGGCCTTTAACCATCTGTATGACTTTGTCATTCACACAGGAGAGAGAACCGTCTACCATGGGTCCTCTTGGGAGCCTCAACAACCTCATGATGCTGACAAGGCAGAGAAGAGTCTCTCTAGATCAGAACTCCTCAAGAAACACCAGCAGACACCCACGGGAAAGAAATCTCATTGCTGCTCTGACTGTGGGAAAAGATTCACCTCATCAGCAGGCATTAAAATTCATCAGAGAATCCACACTTTAGAGAAACCTTATTGCTGTACTCAATGTGGGAAGAGTTTTGATACATCAAGCCAACTTATTGTACACCAAAGAACACACACAGGAGAGAAACCATATTGCTGTGATCAATGTGGGAAGAGGTTTACTCAGCAATGCAACCTAATATCACACCAGAGAATACACACAGGAGAGAAACCTTATAGCTGTGTTCAATGTGGGAAGAGTTTTACTCAGCTATGCACCCTAATATCACACCAGAGAATACACACAGGAGAGAAACCGTACAGCTGTGGTGAATGTGGGAAGAGTTTTGCAAGGTCGAGCAATCTGACTCTTCACCAGAGAACACACACAGGAGAGAAACCTTATGTCTGTGATCAATGTGGGAAGAGTTTTACTCAGCTAAGCAGCCTGATATCACACCAGAGGATACACACAGGAGAGAAACCGTACAGCTGTGATGAATGTGGGAAGAGTTTTGCAAGGTCGAGCAATCTGACTCTTCACCAGAGAACACACACAGGAGAGAACCCCTATAGTTGTACTCAATGTGGGATTTTTTTTTTTACATCTAGCCATCTGAAGATACACCAGAGAAGACACACAGGAGAGAAACCTTATAGCTGTACTCAATGTGGGAAGTGTTTTGTTCAATCTAGCCATCTTAAGAAACACCAGAGAACACACACAGGAGAGAAACCTTATAGCTGTACTCAATGTGGGAAGAGTTTTGTTCAATCTGGGGAACTGAAGATACACCAGAGAACACACACAGGAGAAAAACCTTATTGCTGTACTCAATGTGGGAAGAGTTTTGTTCAATCTAGCCATCTGAAGAAACACCAGAGAACACACACAGGAGAAAAACCCTATAGCTGTGATCAATGTGGGAAGCATTTTACTCAGTCAAGCCACTTGATAGCACACCAGAGAACACACACAGGAGAGAAACCTCATAGCTGTACTCAATGTGGGAAAAGTTTTACTCAGTCAAGCCACCTGATATCACACCAGAGAACGCATACAGGAGATAAATCTTATAGCTGTGATACTCTGATAAAAAATATATCTGATTAAACATCAGAAAATACATGCATGAAGGAGTTTTTTCATGATATCAAACATTGTAGAAAGAGTATTTTAATGATGTCACAATGTAGAAGGTTTTAACATTGTAGAAGGAGTATTTGGTTGCTGATTGTCTCAAGGTTGGGCAGTCAAAAAGTTTTGTGTTTTGCTTTTAGCCAGTGCATCACAATTTATTTTGACTTAAGTTTTTGCCGTATTGGAGATTAGTTTTGTTTGGGCTCTTTCCAAGGGGACGAGAGTTCTAGAAGCAAGTGAGTTTAAGGATTCTATAGAAAGAAAAAGAAAAGATGCGATTGTATATTATTATTTAGAAATAAATGTTTTTTTTATTGTTTTTAATTGTTGACAGCCAGTAGACACCATGTTTATATTGTAGAAGGTGAAGTATTGTAGTAGAATATGTGAAATGGAAGTTATTTTCTGTTGGTGGTGCGCAAACTTTTCCAACAACAAGATAGGATATATTTGTTGTTTTTAGGGGGAAAGTGTTACAGGCTTTCGTTTTTCCATTTATGTTTTGAGGTTGGACTTTAGCACGTAGGAAAGGGGGATACCTAGTCTGTACAACTGAATGCGTTCAACGGAAATGTGTCTTCAGTGCACTGATTGGTGTCACTTCGTTAGCACGTAGGACGCACTGATTGGTGTCACTTCGTTAGCACGTCCAGCTTGTTAGCACGTATAGCTAGTTAGCACGTAGCACGCACTGATTGGTGTCACCTCGTTAGTCAGTATGTGTTACATCTGTGCTGGCTTGTCCATCTCGTTAGTGGGAAGGTGTTTCACCTGACCTGGTCCAGGTTCTCTTTAAGAGTGTCTGGCCCAGTGCTCCAGTTGTCTTGATAGATGTGGAGAGTTAACACCTTTAGTTGCTCCACCTTTTTGGTTTAAGATGTTTTAATTTTAGGTTGAAGCTTCTTTCTGAAGAGAGCTTTTTTTTGAAGGAAAATGAATACAAACAAGCAAACCTGGTCGGTTCCGGGGATTGGTATAGCAAATACCGTAAGATTTTCATGGACTGAAAAGGAGATGGAACCTTGGGGCAGGGAAACTTTTGGAAGGACTATATTGATGGGATGCCTCAGGATAGAGGTGAAGGAAGTACTCTGCCTTCAAGGGAACCCGAATGAGAAGGCTTTCGATGTGACGTTTCACAAAGAGGAGAAACATGATGATTTATTGAAGATGGCAAAGGAAGCGGAGAAAACGGGACCCCTGTGCCATTATGCGGTGACCAGCCTGGCGAAGAACAACTTCAGGGTGGTCACCGTAACCATGTACAATCCGCATGTGAAAGATGAAGAGGTGAGGGCCTTTCTGGGGAGGTACATGGACAATGTCTCCTCAGCGAGGTACCTCAGGGACTCCCTGGGTTTCTGGAACGGGAGGAGAGGGTTCCAGGCGTTACTCAGGGAGTCCCCAAAGAGTGTGGATGGCTACCTCCATCCTCCGGCGATGTTCTCCCTGGGGGCTGACAGGGGAACACTCTACTATGCACGTCAGCCCCCGTTCTGCAGGCGTTGTATGGCCTACGGCCATATCCTGGCCTCGTGCAGCGCCAAGAAATGTTGTTTTTGTGGGTCGGAAGAGCACGAGGCCAAGGAGTGTGACGAGCCCAAGGCTTGCCACGGGTGTGGCTCGAAAGTACACCTGTGGCGTGATTGCCCGGCTCATCACAGGTCATACGCGTCTGCAGCTGGGGGGGAGCGGGGGATGGGGGGAGGAAAGAAAGGACGCGTGCGGATTGCATGGATGGCACAGGGGAAAAGACGGCGCAGGAAGAAGATGGGAAGAAGGATGAGGTGGGAAGAAAGAGGCGAGGAGAAGAAAAGAATGGAACAGAAGGAGAGAAGAAAAAGGGGGCGGAAGAAGGTGGAGGAGCTGAGAAGAGGACAGTGGTACGAGAAGGAGTGGAAGAGGGAACGGGGACAGTGACGGAGAAGGAGGGAGGAGTGGGGGTGGGAGGAGGGAGATGGGGGGAAGGAGTGGGGGGACAGCCTGCCAGGCTTCCTCGAGGTCGAAATGAGGGATTTGGTGGAGGAGTTAGCGGGGATGGGACGTTGTGTCTCCCCGCTACCTCCTTTACCAAAGAAGAAAGGGATAAAGAGGGGGAGCTTGGCAGGAAGTGAGAGGGAGGGGGGTGTGGAGGGGGAGGGGGGGGGGCTAAGAGAGTGGCGGGGGGAGGGTAATTTGTCCTCCCGGTTTGCCTCAGCCCCTTGCATTTTAATGGATGACTCCAGGGGTCGGTGGGCTGTTTGCTAGAGGGATCCCAACTCCTGTTTGGGGAGATGGGGTCCCCTACATGCAGCCCCGAGGCAAACAGGGAGTGGGGATGGTGGGTGGGGAGGGAGGACCCAACACACTGCCTGGGTCATGGGTTGGGATGGAGGACGGGGGGGCGTCAGGAGAGGAGAGGACGTCCCCGCCGGTGGAGATGGACCAGGGGAGCATCGGGTAAGTCTCCTGGTTTTTCTTTTTTTTTTTTTTTTTTGTTTGTTGTAAATAATTAAATGAATAGTTCTGTTTCTTTTTTTAGTCTAAATGTTAGGGGGTTAAGGAATAATGTTAAAAGGAGGGCGGTTTTTTGTTATTTAGAGGGTGTGGGGTTTGATTTCTGTTTTTTACAGGAGGTTCACCTGAGGGATGGTGGGGATGTGTGTAGATTTAAGAGGGAGTGGGATAAGGGGGAATCTTTTTGGGGCATAGGAGGGGTGCACTCAACAGGAGTAGGGATTTTGTGTGGGCATAGAGAGGTTAAAATAGAGAACACTTTTGTAATAATGCAGGGTAGAGTTTTGGGGATAGATGTTAAGTTTAGAGAAGCTAGATATAGGTTAATTGGGGTGTATGGGCCACAGGTGGCGGCAGACAGGAGGGAGATGGTGGACTGTCTGGCGCCCCTGTGTGTTACAAACAGGCACTTGGTGATAGGAGGAGACTTTAATATAGATTTAGGGGTAGGCGGTGATAGCAGTGCAGGTGCCATCTCTGGGCTAATGGCTTGCCATGGTCTGGTTGATGGTGGCTTGCACACTACTCCGGCAATGGTCGGTCCTACATGGTGCAACTCCAGGGGGGTTGCGCGGAGGCTCGACTACATTTTTGTGTCTAGGTCTTTGGGTCAGTTGTCTGGGCGGCTGTTGCCTGTTTTCTTCACGGATCACGACGGGGTGTTCCTGCAGGTGGGGTCGCCAGTCTGCCTCTTCGGTAGGGGGTACTGGAAGTTAGATCGGGATATACTGGAGGAGCAGGCTTTCATTGACGCATTTTTTTGTTTCTTTCGGAGGCTTGACGGCCTCCGGTCCATGTGCGAGTGGGTGTTAGAGTGGTGGGATTTAGTTAAGGTGAGGATTAGGGCTTTTATAATAGGATATTGTAGAAGGAAAAAAAGGGAGGAAAGGAGGGAGGGAGGTGGATCGTATCCAAAGGTTAATTGAACTCGAGTACGAGGCAGGCAACCTCGGCGGGTCGATTGACTGGGAGAGATTCGCAGCCCTAAAGGTGCAGCTCAGGGAGCTGCAGGAGCAGAAGGCTCGAGCTTTCCTGGAGCGTGCGCATAGTGGCTTTCTAGAACATAATGAGACTTGTTCCGCTATGTTCTTTAAGTCGGTTAGGGCCAGGCAGAGTAGGAAGGTAATGCATGGAGTTAGGGAAGAAAATGGTAGTATAGTAAGTAAACCAGAGGAAATGGTCAGGGTGACAACTGATCATTTCCAAGGTTTATTTAAGGAAAGGGAAATAGATGTAGAGCAGGGAAACGTGTTTTTAGAACACTTGTCCCGGCGGTTGCCAGAGGACATTAGAGACGTGATGGAGGCCCAGATCTCACTAGAAGAGGTTGAGAGCGCTCTTAGGAGGATGGGAAAAGGGAAGGTGCCTGGGATGGATGGGCTGCCGGCTGAGTTTTACCTCAAGTTTTGGGGTATACTTGGACCAGTGGTTCTCAAAGTCTTGAAGGCCATCCTTGAGACGGGGGTCCCGGGGGGATCAATGGCTGTTGGTGTGCTGTCACTTCTTTATAAGAAGGGGGAAGCAACTGACCGTGGCAACTTGCGGCCATTGACCATGCTGTGCGTAGATTACAAGATTCTTGCAAAGGTTTTAGCAGACCGGTTGCGCACAGCCCTTCCCTACGTCGTCCACGAGGATCAGACGTGCGGGGTAGAGGGCCGCTCTATAAGATGGAACCTACAGTTGATCAGGGATTCCATCGCTTGGGTTGAAGATAGAGGGCTGCCTTTAATGGTAGCAGCGCTAGATCAGGCGAAAGCTTTTGATCGCGTGAATAGATCTTTTCTATTCAGGGTGTTAGGTAGATTAGGATTTGGGGAGAAGTTTATAGGATGGATCCGTACTTTATATGTCGGAGCGGGGTGTCGAGTTAGTGTAAATAGTCACTTAGGTGACGTTTTTGACCTCTCGTCTGGGGTCAGGCAGGGATGCCCACTCTCGGCTCTCCTCTTCGTTCTGTACATGGAGCCTCTGGGGGCTGCCATTAGGGCAGACACAGGGGTGGAAGGCTTGTTGATCCCTGGAAGTGGTGGTCTGCGTGTTAAGATGACGCAGTACGCCGACGACACTTCCTTGCTGTTGTGCAAGGACTCGTGCCTGACAAGGTCCCTTGCCATCTTTGGGGATTTCACCCGAGCGTCGGGAGCAGTTCTGAACCATGCATTGTCTTCCGTCAAGTTTTTCGGAAGATGGCGCGGTAGGACGGATGTGCCTGGGGGGTTATCTCTCTGTGAAGGGGCCCTGAGGATTCTCGGGGTTCATTTTGAGACCTCCGGCTCAGCGACGCTAAACTGGAACATGCGTATCGCAGTGGTACAGAGGAAGCTAGCAATGTGGAAGGCTAGGTATTTGTCTATTATGGGCAAAGTCCTGGTCCTAAAGGTGGATGTGTTGCCGTCTCTTTTGTATTTGGCATACATCTACCCATTGCCGGCTTGTCTTAGGAGGCCTCTAGTGAGGCTTGTGTTTCAGTTTATGTGGAGTGGCAGGTGCGAGTGGGTCGCCAGGGCACGCATGATCTGTCCCATCGGGGAGGGAGGTAGGGGGGTACCACATTTCCCCCTCAAGCTGGACGCCATTTTTGTTTCTTTCTTGTTGACGGAGCTTGCTCGTCCGGTTATACACCCGTCCGGTTACCTCCTGCGGGTGTTCTTCTCGTATAAGGCGAGAAGCGTAATGGTGTGGGCTAACGCGGGTCCTCGGGCGGAACAGCTGCCGTGGCACTTTGGCCATGCGGCCAAGTGGCTGCGTGCGCACCCCGAGGTTGAAGTTGCCCGAGTAGGTTTAGACCACAGGCACCTGTACGAGGAGGTCAGGCAGGCAGGGAGTCCTGCGCCTGTAGCGGGCATCTCGTCAGTGGTCTGGGAGGGAGTGCAGGTGCGGGGCCTGGACAACAGGCTCAAGGACCTGAATTGGTTGGGCCTCCATAAGCGCTTGCCGGTACGTGCCATCTTGTACCGGTATAGTTTGGTGCAATCCCCCACCTGTCCAAGATCCTCTTGTGGCAGGGAGGAGACTGTGCGCCATGCCTTCTGGGACTGTGCCTTTGCCGGACTAGTCTGGGCTAGGGCACGGGTGATGCTAGGTGTGGTTAGGAGTGATTTTGTTTTGACATGGGCTAGGCTAGAGAGAGGCGTAGGGAGAGCAAAGGGAACGGATAGGGACAGGTTTCTGCTCTGGCTTCTCATGAGTCTCTTTAAAAAGGGACTGTGGGAAGCCAGGCAGAATTTAGTCAAGACAGGGAGAGATTGGGGGGTGGAAGGGATAGTGAGTAGGGTGGAAGGTGATTTGAGGGGGAAGATGAAGAGGGAGGAGAGGAAGTGGGGGAAGCATGCAGCACGGGAGAGGTGGAAAGGGGGTTTAGGGCTGGGAGTGTTAGAGTGAGTTTGGTAAGGGGATAGATTAGGGAAGGGGAGATAGGGAAAGGGTTAGGTATGATGGGGAGGGACGATGCTCCCCTGAGGTTTGTTTTTGTTTGATGGTTTTGTAAATAGAATTAATTAAGAATGAATGAGAATTATGATTTTGTAATAGTATGAATGGTTTTGATTGTAATAAATTATTTTAACCACCTTTTTGGTTTGCTTCCTGCCTTTAATTTTGGTGTGGGTTTTTCTTTTGTTTGCCTCTTCTTGGTCAGAATTAGTGGGTCTCATGGTGGGTGTCTTTTAGGTCTCAGTTGTTGTTACCAGTCAACTTTCAGTGGACACCCCCATAGTGTCATTCAGAATCCCTCCTAAAACCCCACCTGTTTAGTTTTGTTGTTGTCAGTGACTTTGTTGTCAGACCTCTGGTATACCATACCATCCCTTTTCTATTTAAGTGACGTTTCTGGTTTTCTTGCTTGGAAATGTAACAAACAATGTAGTAAAACAAGCTTATATTTTGGGTTGTAGCATCCAGTTCTTGTTAATCAAAGGCATTTCCTTAATGTTCATTAGTCTTTCAGTTGTTATTCTTCTGTTTGCTGTGTATGTTTTTATTTGTTTTTTCTGTGAAATGTGCTGTTTAATTAAAGCTTGGTTTGGACATATTGCAAAATAAATGGAACCAATCAACAGACTCTTGCTCCATCTTAGTATGAAAAACAGTATACATTAAGTGCATTTGTTGAAGATGGAAAATGTTGAAATCAACAATACGTCAAAGGATTCAATTACTGAGAACTGCATTTTTTTTAAATGGATCAAACAGATCAATCTCACTTTTCCAGCCTGCTGAAGGCGTGGTGGAGTGGTAAACACCACCCCCGGCTCTACCAGAGGCTTGAGGTGGTCTCCCACAGCTCTGATTATGTCATGTCCTGTGGCCTTGCAGTTCCATTTCTTGACTGCCCCTGCAACACAAACACATTTAGACATATTATAGAAAACATTCAGGGCTGATTTCCCAGCTAATCTTAAACTTAGTCCCAGACTAAAATGGTTGTTTGAGCTGTCTTATCTCAAAGAGACTTGCACAGACTTCTCTTTAAATAGTGGTAGATTTAGCCTCTTCTGGACTCAACAAAGCCGATTGCAAGAGGGCAGATTAGAGCTACTTCAGGACTAAATGGAAGCTTAAATGAATCTTTAAAGAGGCGGGTTTAACTTCTGCTTCGTGCTGTTTGTGAGGGAGCCTGGAATATTTGGAATGTCTAAATGAAGACCAACATGCACTACAGAGGTCAGACCAGTACTTGTGGATAGGAGTCATCCATTACATTACTTTGAGACCGCTTTCCTATGTACAAAGAAAATGAATTGGAGATAATATCTCTGCTTGAGCCTAGACTTTCCTCTCTGTCTCAAACCCAATTCCCAATTCTCCAACTTCTGATCACTTTGAGGTTTTAGGCATCTGGAATCTTTCATTGTGAAACTGGTGATTTGTGTGGTTCCAGTGAAGCAACTGTGTGTTTAATTGTTCAATGTCTGCAGGGCCATTTGTGAACCGAGGAGTCTTTACATCAAGTCTTCTGATGCTGTTGGCCAAGCCAACTATAAAGTCTGCAGGGCCAGGTAACCATAACAACTGGTTTCCCATCAACTCCTGATGCTGAGGAGTACCGTAACCATAACAACTGGTTTTCCATCAATGTTCAGGGTGGAAGCACTCCTCATTGAGAGTTCTCAAACATTGTTGCCCGTTGGAAAGGTGCAACTCACGATTGAAGGATTTCCCTCAACTCTTCATTGGTCTCAGTTTCAGAGAGGACAACATAGTGGACAACTACTTGTTGACAGTGGATATTAGGGTGAGAAACATGGTCTACTAATAGTTACTACAGAGTAACATGGTCTACTAATAGTTACTACACAGTAACATGGTCTACTAATAGTTACTACATAGTAACATGGTCTACTAATAGTTACTACATAGTAACATGGTCTACTAATAGTTACTACATAGTAACATGGTCTAGGAATAGTTACTCCATAATAGCATTCCTTTCCTCTGGAAAAAGAACACGGTTAGAAGCACAAATAAACTCATATGCTATTAAGATATGCTATAAGAAGAATAAAGATTGACACAGACAGAGGAATATATTTACCAAAGGAAGTAACCAATTTACTGTCTTTGGTTATAAGAGCCAGTACACAGTGAGTTTGTATATGTACCATTTGTGCTCAGTTCTTCATCTGATCTGCCCAAATGGTCATCGTCTGGTATAAACCATCCAGAGGTTGGTCACCGTCTGGTATATACCATCCAGAGGTTGGTCACCGTCTGGTATATACCATCCAGAGGTTGGTCATCGTCCGGTATACCATCCAGAGGTTGGTCATCGTCCGGTATATACCATCCAGAGGTTGGTCATCGTCCGGTATACCATCCAGAGGTTGATCATCGTCCGGTATACCATCCAGAGGTTGGTCATCGTCCGGTATACCTTCCAGAGGTTGGTCATCATCCGGTATACCATCCAGAGGTTGGTCATCATCCGGTATACCATCCAGAGGTTGCTGCTGCTCTATTATTCCAGACAGGAAGTCACTCAGTTCCTCAGTGTTGTGTTGTTTTGGTGGTCCACCACCAGTAGTAAATCTCTCTCGGCTTTCTTTCTTTTTAGAGACAGTTTAAGGTTTTTCCACATAGTCTATAAAAAGGCAGAGATAATTTAATTATAGAAGTGATGTCACAAAAATATGAATTTGAGAAATGTGAAATAATTATAATGCAGATATCTCACCTCTAGTTGTTGTTTATTCTTGTAATAATGCAGATTTCTCACCTCTAGTTGTTGTTTCTTCTTGTAATCCTGATAATAATGCAGATATCTCACTTCTAGTTGTTGTTTATTCTTGTAATAATGCAGATTTCTCACCTCTAGTTGTTGTTTCTTCTTGTAATCCTGATAATAATGCATATATATATATATATATATATATATATATGACCTGGCCAAGGCTTTCGACTCTGTCAATCACCACATCCTCATCGGCAGACTCGACAGCCTTGGTTTCTCAAATGATTGCCTCGCCTGGTTCACCAACTACTTCTCTGATAGAGTTCATGGTGTCAAATCGGAGGATCTGTTGTCCGGGCCTCTGGCAGTCTCTATGGGGGTGCCACACGGTTCAATTCTTGGACCGACTCTCTTCTCTGTATACATCAATGATGTTGCTCTTGCCGCTGGTGAGTCTCTGATCCACCTCTACGCAGACGACACCATTCTGTATACTTCTGGCCCTTCGTTGGACACTCAACCCTCCAGGCGTGCATCAGTGTCATACAACTCTCCTTCTGTGGCCTCCAATTGCTCTTAAATACAAGTAAAACTAAATGCATGGTCTTCAACTGATCGCTGCCTGCACCTGCCCGCCTATCCAACATCACTACTCTGGACGGGTCTGACTTAGAATACGTGGACAACTACAAATACCTAGGTGTCTGGTTAGACGGTAAACTCTCTTTCCAGACTCACATTAAACATCTCCAATCCAAAGTTAAATCTAGAATTGGCTTCCTATTTCGCAACAAAGCATCCTTTACTCATGCTGCCAAACATACCCTTGTAAAACTGACCATCCTACCTATTCTTTTCTTCTCCTCGCCTCTTTCTTCCCACCTCATCCTTCTTCCCATCTTCTTCCTGCGCCGTCTTTTCCCCTGTGCCATCCATGCAATCCGCACTCGTCCTTTCTTTACTCCCCCCATCCCCCGCTCCCCCCCCAGCTGCAGACGCGTATGACCTGTGACGAGCCGGGCAATCACGCCACAGGTGTACTTTCGAGCCACACCCGTGGCAAGCCTTGGGCTCGTCACACTCCTTGGCCTCGTGCTCTTCCGACCCACAAAAACGACATTTCTTGGCGCTGCACGAGGCCAGGATATGGCCGTAGGCCATACAACGCCTGCAGAACGGGGGCTGACGTGCATAGTAGAGTGTTCCCCTGTCAGCCCCCAGGGAGAACATCGCCGGAGGATGGAGGTAGCCATCCACACTCTTCGGGGACTCCCTGAGTAACGCCTGGAACCCTCTCCTCCCGTTCCAGAAACCCAGGGAGTCCCTGAGGTACCTCGCTGAGGAGACATTGTCCATGTATCTCCCCAGAAAGGCCCTCACTTCTTCATCCTTCACGTGCGGATTGTACATGTTTACGGTGACCACCCTGAAGTTGTTCTTTGCCAGGCTGGTCACCGCATAATGGCACAGGGGTCCTTTTCTTTCCGCTTCCTTTGCCATCTTCAATACATCATCATGTTTCTCTTGCTTGTGAAACGTCACATCAAAACCCTTTTCATTTGGGTTGCCTTGAAGGCAGAGTACTTCCTTCACCTCTATCCTGAGGCATCCCATCAATATGGTCCTTCCAAAAGTTTCCCTGCCCCAAGGTTCCATCTCCTTTTCAGTCCATGAAAATCTTACGGTATTTGCTATACCAATCCCCGGAACCGACCAGGTTTGCTTGTTTGTATTCATTTTTCTTCTTCAAAAAAAAGCTCTCTTCAGAAAGAAGCTTCAACCTGAAATGAAAACATCTTAAACAAACCAAAAAGGTGGCGCAACTAAAGTTGTTGACTCCACATCTATCAAGACAACTGGAGCACTGGGCCAGACACTCTTAAATAGATCCTGGACCAGCTCAGGTGAAACACCTTCCCACTAACGAGATGGACAAGCCAGCACAGGTGTAACACATACTGATACTAATATGTGCACCCAAGACACATTTCAGTTGAATGCATTCAGTTGTACAATCAATCAAATGTATTTATAAAGCCCTTCTTACATCAGCTGATGTCACAGAGTGCTGTACAGAAACCCAGCCTAAAACCCCAAACAGCAAGCAATGCAGGTGTAGAAGCACGGTGGCTAGGAAAAACTCCCTAGAAAGACGAGAACCTAGGAAGAAACCTAGAGAGGAACCAGGCTCTGAGGGGTGGCCAGTCCTATTCTGGCTGTGCCGGGTGGAGATTATAACACAACATGGCCAAGATGTTCATAGATGACCAGCAGGGTCAAATAATAATAATCACAGTGGTTGTCTAGGGTGTAACAGGTCAGCACCTCAGGAGTAAATGTCAGTTGGCTTTTCATAGCCAATCATTCAGAGTATCTCTACAACTTCCATTTCACATAATCATCTACAATATAAACATGGTGTCTTCACATACATTTAATTCTGTAATTGGTTACATTTTTACAATACTTGTCAACAATTAACTTATTTCTGAATAATAATATAAAAACTGTAATTTTTGTTATGCTTTTTCTTTCCATAGAATCCTAAAACTCACTAGCATCTAGTATCTAGAACACACTCAGGAGGCTGAAGAAATTTGGCTTGTCACCAAAAGCACTCACAAACTTCTACAGATGCACAATCGAGAGCATCCTGTCGGGCTGTATCACCGCCTGGTACGGCAACTGCTCCGCCCACAACCGTAAGGCTCTCCAGAGGGTAGTGAGGTCTGCACAACGCATCACCGGGGGCAAACTACCTGCCCTCCAGGACACCTACACCACCCGATGTCACAGGAAGGCCATAAAGATCATCAAGGACAACAACCACCCGAGCCACTGCCTGTTCACCCCGCTATCATCCAGAAGGCGAGGTCAGTACAGGTGCATCAAAGCTGGGACCGAGAGACTGAAAAACAGCTTCTATCTCAAGGCCATCAGCCTGTTAAACAGCCACCACTAACATCGAGTGGCTGCTGCCAACACACTGACTCAACTCCAGCCACTTTAATAATGGGAATTGATGGGAAATGATGTAAAATATATCACTAGCCACTTTAAACAATGCTACCTAATATAATGTTTACATACCCTACATTATTCATCTCATATGTATATGTGTATACTGTACTCTATATCATCTACTGCATCTTTATGTAATACATGTATCACTAGCCACTTTAACTATGCCACTTTGTTTACATACTCATCTCATATGTATATACTGCACTCAATACCATCTACAGTATCTTGCCTATGCTGCTCTGTACCATCACTCATTCATATATCTTTATGTACATATTCTTTATCCCCTTACACTTGTGTCTATAAGGTAGTAGTTTTGGAATTGTTAGCTAGATTACTTGTTGGTTATTACTGCATTGTCGGAACTAGAAGCACAAGTATTTCGCTACACTCGCATTAACATCTGCTAACCATGTGTATGTGACAAATAAAATTTGATTTGATTTGAAATCAAATCAAACTCACTAGCTTCTAGCCCAAACAAAACAAAACTCAAATCAAATTGTATTAGTCACATGCACCGGATACAACACTGGAACTCTTACTTACGAGCCCCTAACAGCACAGATTCAAAAAAATACAGAAAAGAATGAGAGAACTCATCTCCAACACGGAATAACATGTCAAAATGAATTGTGATCCATGGTAACACACTGGCTAAATGCAAAACACAAATCTTTTTGACTGCCAGCCCTTGAGATAATCAGCAACCAAGTTGTCCTTACCACAGACATGCCTGATTTCAAGAGGAAACACCTGCAATATCCGTAGTAACTTTCCAACTTTTCACTGCGGAGCTTCTCTCTCTTTTCAGGGTTCACTCGATAGGTATGTTGTTGGATATAAAAGCAGGGTAACATTCTCAATATAATTGTTCCCAAAAATGTTAAGTTGGTTGCATGAATAACTATGATTCCTAAATGTTACATAATCGTAAATATGAAATATCAAAACCAAATGTACACCCCTTTGTTAATATGTATTGGCAATAATTATCATAATGGTGAGGCATGGAATAATAAAACATGTATCTTTTGTCAGGCTGAATGTTTGAAATATGAGGTGATTTGAGTCAGGCTTCTTCAGTAGTGGAATAAAGACAATTAGCACTTGAATGCTGTCAAGAAATAGTTCCCACACAGACACGGGCGGCAGGGTAGTCTAGTGGTTAGAGCATTGGACTAGTAACCAAAAGGTTGCAAGTTCAAAATCTCTCGTTCTGCCCCTGAACAGGCAGTTAACCCACTGTTCCTAGGCCGTCATTGAAAATAAGAATTTGTTCTTAACTGACTTGCCTAGTAAAATAAAGGTTAAATAAAAGAAATACTGGAGTGATTGTTAATCAAATTGATTATAGACCAATTTATTATACTGCATCCATGTGTATTAATTTATTTTAACCTTCATTTACGGTTTCTGGTTTGAATCGCGAGCTGACAAGGTAAAAATCTGTCGTTCTCCACCTGAACAAGGCAGTTAACCGACTGTTTCCTGGTAGGCCGTCAATGTAAATAAGTCAGTTAAGAACAAATTCTGGCTTACAATGACGGCCCAACGCTCTAACCACTAGGCTACCTACAAGTAAGTTGAAATTAAGTTATTTTCAAGTCACTTGAAAAAACTACCCGAAAATACATATTTTCAACTTTCACTTTCAACCAAACGTATATCGGCCAGTCTTCTTTTCAACATCTTTTCAATTACATTTTGCTAGGTGGGATAGCCCGATGTCAAAACACAGTTTTAACGTGTCCAAATCAATAACCAATATTCAGAAACAGTTTGGGATAAATTGAAAACCTAAACATAAAATGTACTATATACACAAACACCTGCCACAATAATCATATTACTTGTATTTGTTTAAACAAGCACCGTATAAACTGCACAAGCACCAGAAACGTTGTTGTTTTGACAAGTAGCAATAAATCAATAATATCGACTAGGTTGTACGTGCTGTTGAAACTACCACAACTAAAAAACACATGGAAATGGGAGGTATCTTTTACCTCACTGGTTAGAGGACAACCTGCACAAGACAGTCAGTTTCATTTTGGAGTGATGCATTTAAATTTAGGAGTCGCTAAACAAAGGAACACAACACTTATTTGTGTTTCAAATCATGTTGATTTCAAATCATGTTGAAATCAATTGATAAAGGGGCAAACATTTAGGCTTCTACATTGTGACATCATTAAAATGATCCTACTACAATGTTAAAACATTCTACATTGTGACATGATTTCATTGATATCATGAAACAACTCCATGTATTTTCTGATGTATGATCAGATAACTTTTATCAGAGTCTCTCTTCCCACATTGATTACAGCTAAGATATTTCTCTCCTGTGTGTGTTCTCTCGTGTCGTACCAGGCTGTTTAACTGAGTAAAACTCTTGCCTAATTAAACAAAGGTTAAATAAAAATATATATTGGGTACAGGAACAATAGCGGAAATCTTGAAGCATGTGGGGACAGTAGACTGGGATAGGGAGAGATTGAATATGTCTGTAATATGTTTCATAGCAAAGGGTCTGAATACTTATGTAAATAAGGTCATTCTGTTTTTTATTTGTATTTGTATTTTCCGATAATTTCGAAAAACCTGCTTCACTTTGTCATTATGTTGTGTGTAGATTGATGACAAACATTTTCTATTTAATCCATTTTAGAATAAAGCTGTAATTAATCCAACAAAATGTGGAAAAAGTCAAGGGGTCTGAATACTTTCCGAATGTAAACTAGAGTTTAAAAAGTTAATTAAATACATTTAAAATTAACTTGGTTTGAAAATAAAAAAGTATGATCCTCAACTGCGTTTCCCTCCAGTCAGCAGACGGCGATGTGCATCTTTCAGGCGACGCTGCCAGTTTGACGTATAATTTAGTGGACGGTTCTTCAGAAACAGCTCGTCAACCACCTCGGTAGCTTGCTAGACAACATAGCCGAAAGATTCAAGCTATTTATACGCTTTCGGTGTATATTAACTACTGTGTTTTAGACACACTTCTGTTGTATCTACTTCTTAACCTATTGAATGTAATATTACGTTATTTTGTATTAGTCAGCTATAGTAGCTGGCTGGTTAAGTTAGCACTAGTCTAGTCGCTAATGATAGCTTGCTAACATCCCCGACCATGAGCTCCCTAAACTACTCCCCTCCTGTTAAAGAAGAGGAGGTCTGCTGGACGGAGGAAGAGGGTCTGGGGCTGAACGTTGTTGTGAAAGAGGAGAAGGAAGAGGAGGATGTTATAGTAAAACAAGAAGTAGAGGGTGAGGCTGTTACAGTGAAAGAAGGGAGAGAAAGACGTTTCAGTGAAAGAAGAGGAAGACGCATTCAGAGTGAAAGATGAGGAAGTTGGGATTTTCGTGTAGTGATGATTTACTACACACCGTGCCCCCCAATAGTGCCATGCGAGAGTTGGGTTGGCTATACCAAAGATTATGGATATACTGACAAGATGTCGCTCTGCCCAAACAAGGGGAGTCGTTGTCCACAAAGCGGCACTATGGGTTCTCTAGCTCCCACCTATCCCTTCTTTGGATTGGTGGACACATCTTATTATTGTAATCTATTGTTTATATTCTATGAGGGTTGTTGACGTCAACCGCCTGTATTCAATGGAGGGAGATGCTAAGCTACTAGCATGAATATGCATAGCGATCTGGAGACAGCTCCTTTAGTGCTTTTGATCAAAGTTGTCGGTATGTCACGTGTCCACATAACAACTTAATCATTACGAAACTTCTGTTAGATCAAGTAAACTTAACGTAGCAAATACGCCTTTCATTTTGTTGTTGACCAAATTCGATTCTTACCACATTGGGTTGATCATTGTTTCCACTTGGATACAACCTACTGTAACCTACTGGCATGTCCTAGAGAGTTACAACCTCCTGTAGCCTACTGGCATGTCCTAGAGAGTTACAACCTACTGTAGCCTACTGGCATGACCTAGAGAGTTATAAGTCCTACAGAAATGCAAGCATTTCTAAACCTTTTTCTTGCTTTTATGGGGTATTGTGATGTCATTATGAGGTATTGTCTGAAGATAAGATAATTAAAAATATATACAATCCATTTTAGAATAGAAAGTAACATAACAAAATGTGTCAAAAGGAAGGGGTCTGAATGCACTGTATGTTCTAGGGTGTCCCAGATAACAAAAACATACTGTTCCCTTTCTACCAATTGATTGGTTGAAATGTTATGACGTGTATGTTTCCATATAGATGTGTTGAATAAAATCAACTGTAGGTGTTGAATCAAATCAACTGTTTGTGTTGAATCAAATGAACTGTGTGTTGAATCAAATCAACTGTTTGTGTTGAATCAAATCAACTGTATGTGTTGAATCAAATCAACTTGTTTGTGTTGAATCAAATCAACTTGTTTGTGTTGAATCAAATCAACTGTATGTGTTGAATCAAATCAACTTGTTTGTGTTGAATCAAATCAACTGTATGTGTTGAATCAAATCAACTGTATGTGTTGAATCAAATCAACTGTATGTGTTGAATCAAATCAACTTGTTTGTGTTGAATCAAATCAACTGTTTGTGCGGAACTTGAACTGAACTGATGCTTCAAGCATTTGATTAAATAATTGACACAAATGACTTGAGGAAGCCAGAGATCAATATAACCAGAATAAAATAACCAACCGACCTGCTGCTGGCCTTCCTAAATTCTGATGTTCTGCTCATGAAGTTTCCGGTAAAATCTGTAAACTTTTTCCATTTCCATTTGGAAATTTAACTGACCATTTCTACCAATCTTCGTGCAAGTTTTTATTTTTTATTTTTATTTAACCAGGCAAGTCAGTTAAGAACAAATTCTTATTTTCAATGACAGCCTAAGAACAGTGGGTTAACTGCCTGTTCAGGGGCAGAACGACAGATTTTTACCATGTCAGCTCGGGGGTTTGAACTTGCAACCTTCCAGTTACTAGTCCAACGCTCTAACCACTAGGCTACCCTGCCGCCCCAGTTATGGTTGGTGAAGAGCGGTATTAAATTTAAGGAATAAATCCGAGCCTCAAGCTCATCACCTGTGGAAGGCGGTGAGGTGTGGATTTAATAGTATGTTGCACCTACTTTCCCTCCTTCAGGGAACAGTAGTTATAGTCATAACATGTGGATTTAATAGTATGTTGCACCTACTTTCCCTCCTTCAGGGAACAGTAGTTATAGTCATAACATGTGGATTTAATAGTATGTTGTACCTACTTTCCCTCCTTCAGGGAACAGTAGTTATAGTTATAACGTTACGCTTGTCATATGATGAGTTTCAACTTAAATACTGGATCTTGCTGTTGGACAGTTTTTTTTGTATTCAGATCTCTGAAATGCTCTCTAACTACGTAACATTTGGTGTCTTCTGTTACGCTGGGAAAACAGTTTTCATGGGCACAGAAATACAAAATAATTTCAGAGTTTGCTAAATCCAATGGTTCTAACCGAGAGTCACCTTAACTTTATTGACAACACCCAAATGGATACTGTCATTTATGCGGTTCTTGAATAATTAGACATTTTTAATACTGTAGCTATTAAGTCACATGGTCAACTATCATCTACTGATCCAGGAAATAATTTTCTGAATGATAGTCACATGACAAACATCACGACATGCAACAACAACCAAAGTGCTCCACGTTGGATCCAACATCCCTAACAAATTGGTGTTTATAATGTTATTGTCTGCTTGGTTTACAGTAGGGTCTCGTTAGTCTGTTTGTACGCAGAGATACTTAGCTCATAATGTGTAGAGAACTGTTCCTTGATGGATAGGGTATTGTATAACACACAGAGCTATTTTCCTTTATTCAGGACATTTAGAATGACAACCCATTACAGAGTAGCCTAGTAGGATTATTGACAAAATTATCTGGTTATGAAATGTCATGACAGACATTTTAGTTTCCATGTTTCACCTGAAATATTAAATGATTTATAGTCCTAGGTCTATGTTGTTGTTAGGTGAAGTTATGGCTGATGTTAAAGCCAAAGAGCATTTTACTGGTTACGTGTTTTTTAAGTATTTAGCAGTTGATTTGCGACAGTAACACAAACATATTAACCAGGACATTCAAGCGAGCCTTACAATTATAATCCAAAAGTAATGTGAAATGCACTCATAATCAACCTGTAAATGGAGGCTATATTTGCAGTCAGCCTATGAGAACACTAGTGGTTTCCTCATTACTAGAAATACTACATCCATAACTAGTGGTTTCCTCATTAGCAGATATACTACATCCATAACTAGTGGTTTCCTCATTAGCATGGAGGAGTTAATCAAATTGTGTGTGCATTGCCCTCGTGACGCAATTTAAGCAAACACAGAAAGGGGCCATAAACACATATAGGGCTATATTGGAGACCAATAGTTGTCTGGCACACTGCTTAGGATTTCAACAACTTTAATTCTACAACTTATTTCTAGTTACTACTAATGTGAAAACAAGACTAAATATAACTATTGTTGCTATCTTGACTGTCAAATCATTTAACACATGTCAATTGTTGTACAACTTCATGGGTATGCTCTGGGCATCACCTGTCACCTGATGTTTTGGGCCTTTAACCATCTGTCTGACTTTGTCGTTCACACAGGAGAGAGACGTGACTATGGTGGATCCTCTGGGGATCCTCAACATCCTCATGATGCCGACGAGGCAGAGAAGAGTCTCTCCAGATCAGAACTCCAGAAACACCAGCAGAGATCCACCGGGAAGATATCTAACTGCTGCTCTGATTGTGGGTTATATTTCTCAATACCAAATTCACTAAAAGAACACCTGCGAATACACATTGGAGGGAAATCCCACTGCTGCTCTGACTGTGGGAAGAGATTAAACTCTTCATCAGACTTTAAAATGCATCAACTAATTCACACAGGAGAGAAATCTTTAGACTATGATCACTGTGGGATGAGTTTTACTCCATCTAACAATCTAACTATACACCAGAGAACACACACAGGAGAGACATTTTATAGCTGTGATCAATGTGTGAATAGTTTATTTTCATCTAGCTATCTAAAGATACACCAGAGAACACACACAGGAGAGAAACCTTATAGTTGTACTCAATGTGGGAAGAGTTTCTCTAGATCTAGCTGTCTAACAAAACACCAGAGAACACACACAGGAGAGAAACCATATAGCTGTAATCACTGTGGGAAAAGATACTATGATAAATGGTCTCTGATTAGACATCAGAAAATACATGGAGTTGTTTCATGATATCAATGAAATAATGTCACAGTGTAGAATGTTTTAACATTGTAGTAGGAGTATTTTAATAATGTCACAATGTAGAAGCCTAAACGTTTGCCCCCTGTTCTATTGATTTCAGCATGATATGGATATTAGCCTCAGGGGGAAAATCCAGGCTCTGAAATGGAGTACTATTTACGAGATTTAACTAAAAGTGACTAACAAAAAAAGAGTTGTTACACTTACCACATTGGTGACCCACTTGAATCAAAATGCAACACTTCAAAATGTAGCTAGCTGTTTTCTACAAGTTGTCCTCTAACCAGGGATGTACACATTATTCCCAGATTCCGTGTAGTTTTTGAGCTGTTCGTTTTAACAGGACGTGCAACCTCATCTCCCTCCTCTCGGCACAATTGATTTCAACATGATATCGTTGAGTGATGACAAATAAGCGTTGCGTTCCTTTGTTTAGCGACCCCTATATTTAAATGCATCACTGTTGCCCTGCTTTTAGAATATCAGGGTTAATTCTCAGATTTGCCAACGCAAATGTACTAGATCATGACATTGGGGACTGGGCACTGATCCGACAACATGCCTATCTAGTGAACCCTGAAAAGAGAGAGCAGCTCCACAGTGAGGTGGAAAGTTACTACGGATATTGCAGGAGTTTCCTCTTGAAATCAGACATGTCCGTGGTAAGGACAACTTGGTTGCTGATTGTCTCAAGGGTGGGAAGTCAAAAATAATTGTGTTTTTCATTTAACCAGTGTGTTACCATGGATCACAATTTATTTTGACACGTTTTTCCGTGTTGGAGATGAGTTGTATCTCTTATTCTTTTCTGTATTTTGTTGAAACTGAACTGTTGGTGAGGGGCTCGTAAGTCAGCATTTCACTGTAAGGTATACACCTGTTGTATTCAGCACATGTGATTTGAGTTTATTTTTGGGTTCCTTCCAAGAGGACGATAGTTCTAGAAGCTAGTGAGTTTTAGGATTCTATTCAACGAAAAAGGAGAAAAGATACGATTGTATATTATTATTTAGAAATACGTGTTTTATTTCTTGTTTTTAATTGTTGACAGCCAGTAGACACCATGTTTATATTGATGAAAGTAAAGCATTGTAGTTGATTATAATGTGAAATGGAAGTTGTTTTCTTGTCAGTTGTTCAACTGAAATGTGTCAAAGGCACACCGATTGGTGTCGCCTCGTTAGTCAGTATTGTGTAACACCTGTGCTGGCTTGTCCATCTCGTTAGTGGGAAGGTGTTTCACCTGAGCTGGTCCAGGTTCTATTTAAGAGGGTCTGGCCCAGTGCTCCAGTTGTCGTGATAGATGTGGAGAGTCAACACCTTTAGTTGCTCCACCTTTTTGGGTTTTTTGCTTCCTGTTTATAAGTTTGAGGTGGTGGGACAGGTGTGCCATCGTCCGTGAGGAGATGGTGCAAAGTACATCTGGACCGTCGGTTCCGGGGATTGGACTGGCCAACACGGTGCGCTTTTCTTGGCGGGGAAAAGAGATGGAGCCTTGGGGGAGAGAAACCTTCGGGAGGAACATCCTAATGGGGCACCTAAAATTGAAGGTTAAAGATGTTCTATGCCTTCAGGGGTACCCAATGGAGAAGGGGTTTGATGTAACCCTATAGAAGAAAAACACAATGAGATTATGAAGACGGTGACGGAAGGGAAAGAAGAAGGTCCCCTGTGTCATTACACGGTGACCAGCCTGGCAAGAAACAACTTCAGGGTGGTCACCGTAACCATGTACAATCCGCACGTGAAGGACGAAGAAGTGAGGGCCTTTCTGGGGAGGTACATGGACAATGTCTCCTCAGCGAGGTACCTCAGGGACTCCCTGGGTTTCTGGAATGGGAAGAGAGGCTTCCAGGCGTTACTCAGGGAGTCCCCGAAGAGTGTGGATGGCTACCTCCATCCTCCGTCAATGTTCTCCCTGGGGGCTGACAGGGGAACCCTATACTATGCACGTCAGCCCCCGTTCTGCGGGCGTTGTGTGGCCTACGGCCATACCCTGGCCTCGTGCAGTAACAAGAAATGTCGTTTTTGTGGGTCGGAAGAGCACGAGGCCAGGGAGTGTGACGAGCCCAAGGCTTGCCACGGGTGTGGCTCCAGAGAACACCTGTGGCGTGATTGCCCGGATCGTCACAGGTCATACGCGTCTGCAGCTGGGGGGGGGAGCGGGGGATGGGGGGAGGAAAGAAAGGACGCGTGCGGATTGTACGGATGGCACAGGGGAAAAGAAGGCAAGAGAAGAGGATGGAAAGAAGGAAGAAATGAGAAGAAAGAGGCGGGAAGAAGGAAAGAGTGGAAAAGAAGAGAAGGAAAAGAAGGCAGAAGAACGTAAAGGAGCGGTGAAGGGGACAGTGGTGTGAGAAGGAGTGGAAGAGGGAACGGGGACAGTGACAGGGACAGTGACGGAGAAGGAGGGAGGAGTGGAGGTGGGAGGGGAGGGGGTGGGAGGGGGGGGAGATGGGGGGAAGGAGTGGGGGGACAGCCTGCCAGGCTTCCTCGAGGTCGAAATGAGGGATTTGGTGGAGGAGTTAGCGGGGATGGGACGTTGTGTCTCCCCGCTACCTCCTTCACCAAAGAAGAAAGGGATGAAGAGGGGGAGCTTGGCAGGAAGTGAGAGGGAGGGGGGTGTGGAGGGGGAGGGGGGGGCTAAGAGAGTGGCGGGGGGGGGAGGGGAGGGTAATTTGTCCTCCCGGTTTGCCTCAGCCCCTTGCATTTTAGTGGATGACTCCAGTGAGGGGTCGGTGGGCTGTTTGCTAGAGGGATCCCAACTCCTGTTTGAGGAGGTCCCCCTACCCAACACACTGCCTGGGTCATGGGTTGGGATGGAGGACGGGGGGCGTCAGGAGAGGAGAGGACGTCCCCGCCGGTGGAGATGGACCAGGGGAGCATCGGGTGAGTCTCCTGTTTTTTTTATTTTATTTTATTTTTTATTTGTTTTTAATAATTAAATGAATAGTTCTGTTTCTTTTTTTAGTCTAAATGTTAGGGGGTTAAGGAATAATGTTAAAAGGAGGGCGGTTTTTTGTTATTTAGAGGGTGTGGGGTTTGATTTCTGTTTTTTACAGGAGGTTCACCTGAGGGATGGTGGGGATGTGTGTAGATTTAAGAGGGAGTGGGATAAGGGGGAATCTTTTTGGGGCATAGGAGGGGTGCACTCAACAGGAGTAGGGATTTTGTGTGGGCATAGAGAGGTTAAAATAGAGAACACTTTTGTAATAATGCAGGGTAGAGTTTTGGGGATAGATGTTAAGTTTAGAGCAGCTAGATATAGGTTAATTGGGGTGTATGGGCCACAGGTGGTGGCAGACAGGAGGGAGATGGTGGACTGTCTGGCGCCCCTGTGTGTTACAAACAGGCACTTGGTGATAGGAGGAGACTTTAATATAGATTTAGGGGTAGGCGGTGATAGCAGTGCAGGTGCCATCTCTGGGCTAATGGTTTGCCATGGTCTGGTTGATGGTGGCCTGCACACTACTCCGGCAATGGTCGGTCCTACA
The DNA here is from genome assembly GCF_002021735.2 of Oncorhynchus kisutch. Classification (NCBI taxonomy): domain Eukaryota; kingdom Metazoa; phylum Chordata; class Actinopteri; order Salmoniformes; family Salmonidae; genus Oncorhynchus; species Oncorhynchus kisutch. The sequence continues at coordinate 36,596,771 of NC_034193.2, read as the reverse complement.
TGGTGCAACTCCAGGGGGGTTGCGCGGAGGCTCGACTACATTTTTGTATCCAGGTCTTTGGGTCAGTTGTCTGGGCGGCTGTTGCCTGTTTTCTTCACGGATCACGACGGGGTGTTCCTGCAGGTGGGGTCGCCAGTCTGCCTCTTCGGTAGGGGTTACTGGAAGTTAGATCGGGATATACTGGAGGAGCAGGCTTTCGTTGACGCATTTTTTTGTTTCTTTCGGAGGCTTGACGGCCTCCGGTCCATGTGCGAGGGGGTGTTAGAGTGGTGGGATTTAGTTAAGGTGAGGATTAGGGCTTTTATAATAGGATATTGTAGAAGGAAAGGAGGGAGGTGGATCGTATCCAAAGGTTAATTGAACTCGAGTACGAGGCAGGCAACCTCGGCGGGTCGATTGACTGGGAGAGATTCGCAGCCCTAAAGGCGCAGCTCAGGGAGCTGCAGGAGCAGAAGGCTCAAGCTTTCCTGGAGCGTGCGCATAGTGGCTTTCTAGAACATAATGAGACTTGTTCCGCTATATTCTTTAAGTCGGTTAGGGCCAGGCAGAGTAGGAAGGTAATGCATGGAGTTAGGGAAGAAAATGGTAGTATAGTAAGTAAACCAGATGAAATGGTCAGGGTGACAACTGATCATTTCCAAGGTTTATTGAAGGAAAGGGAAATAGATGTAGAGCAGGGAAACTTGTTTTTAGAACACTTGTCCCGGCGGTTGCCAGAGGACATTAGAGACGTGATGGAGGCCCAGATCTCACTAGAAGAGGTTGAGAGCGCTCTTAGGAGGATGGGAAAAGGGAAGGTGCCTGGGATGGATGGGCTGCCGGCTGAGTTTTACCTCAAGTTTTGGGGTATACTTGGACCAGTGGTTCTCGAAGTCTTGAAGGCCATCCTTGAGACGGGGGTTCCGGGGGGATCAATGGCTGTTGGTGTGCTGTCACTTCTTTATAAGAAGGGGGAAGCAACTGACCTTGGCAACTGGCGGCCATTGACCATGCTGTGCGTAGATTACAAGATTCTTGCAAAGGTTTTAGCAGACCGGTTGCGCACAGCCCTTCCCTACGTCGTCCACGAGGATCAGACGTGCGGGGTAGAGGGCCGCTCTATAAGATGGAACCTACAGTTGATCAGGGATTCCATCGCTTGGGTTGAAGATAGAGGGCTGCCTTTAATGGTAGCAGTGCTAGATCAGGCGAAAGCTTTTGATCGCGTGAATAGAACTTTTCTATTCAGGGTGTTAGGTAGATTAGGATTTGGGGAGAAGTTTATAGGATGGATCCGTACTTTATATATGTCGGAGCGGGGTGTCGAGTTAGTGTAAATAGTCACTTAGGTGACGTTTTTGACCTCTCGTCTGGGGTCAGGCAGGGATGCCCACTCTCGGCTCTCCTCTTCGTTCTGTACATGGAGCCTCTGGGGGCTGCCATTAGGGCAGACACAGGGGTGGAAGGCTTGTTGATCCCTGGAAGTGGTGGGCTGCGTGTTAAGATGACGCAGTACGCCGACGACACTTCCTTACTGTTGTCAGGCACGAGTCCTTGCACAAGGTCCCTTGCCATCTTTGGGGATTTCACCCGAGCGTCGGGAGCAGTTCTGAACCATGCAAAGTCTTCCGTCAAGTTTTTCGGAAGATGGGGCGGTAGAACGGATGTGCCTGGGGGGTTCTCTCTCTGTGAAGGGGCCCTGAGGATTCTCGGGGTTCATTTTGAGACCTCCGGCTCAGCGACGCTAAACTGGAACATGCGTATCGCAGTGGTACAGAGGAAGCTAGCAATGTGGAAGGCTAGGTATTTGTCTTTTATGGGCAAAGTCCTGGTCCTAAAGGTGGATGTGTTGCCGTCTCTTTTGTATTTGGCATACATCTACCCATTGCCGGCTTGTCTGAGGAGGCCTCTAGTGAGGCTTGTGTTTCAGTTTATGTGGAGTGGCAGGTGCGAGTGGGTCGCCAGGGCACGCATGATCTGTCCCATCGGGGAGGGAGGTAAGGGGGGTACCACATTTCCCCCTCAAGCTGGACTACATTTTTGTTTCTTTCTTGTTAGCGGAGCTTGCTCAGCCAGTGATACACCCGTCCGGTTACCTCCTGCGGGTGTTCTTCTCGTATCAGGCGAGAAGCGTAATGGTGTGGTCTAACACGGGTCCTCGGGCGGAACAGCTGCCGTGGCACTTTGGTCATGCGGCCAAGTGGCTGCGTGCGCACCCTGAGGTTGAAGTTGCCCGAGTAGGTTTAGACCACAGGCACCTGTACGAGGAGGTCAGGCAGGCAGGGAGTCCTGCGCCCGTAGCGGGCATCTCGTCAGTGGTCTGGGGGGGAGTGCAGGCGCGGGGCCTGGACAACGGGCTCAAGGACCTGAATTGGTTGAGCCTTCATAAGCGTTTGCCGGTACTTTCCATCTTGTACCGGTATAGTTTGGTGCGATCCCCCACCTGTCCAAGATCTGCTTGTGGCAGGGAGGAGACTGTGCGCCATGCCTTCTGGGACTGTGCCTTTGCCGGACTAGTATGGGCTAGGGCACGGGTGATGCTAGGTGTGGTTAGGAGTGATTTTGTTTTGACATGGGCTAGGCTAGAGAGAGGCGTAGGGAGAGCAAAGGGAACGGATAGGGACAGGTTTCTGCTCTGTCTTCTCATGAGTCTCTTTAAAAAGGGACTGTGGGAAGCCAGGAAGAATTTAGTCAAGACAGGGAGAGATTGGGGGGTGGAAGGGATAGTGAGAAGGGTGGAAGGTGATTTGAGGGGGAAGATGAAGAGGGAGGAGAGGAAGTGGGGGAAGCATGCGGCACGGGAGAGGTGGAAAGGGGGTTTAGGGCTGGGAGTGTTAGAGTGAGTTTGGTAAGGGGATAGATTAGGGAAGGGGAGATAGGGAAAGGGTTAGGTATTGGTTAGGTATGACTGGGAGGGACGATGCTCCCCTGAGGTTTGTTTTTGTTTGATGTTTTTGTAAATAGAATTTTATTAAGAATGAATGAGAATTATGATTTTGTAATAGTATGAATGGTATTGATTGTAATAAATTATTTTAACCACCACCTTTTTGGTTTGCTTCCTGTCTTTAAGTTTGGTGTGGGTTTTTCTTTTGTTTACCTCTTCTTGGTCAGAATTAGTGGGTCTCATGGTGGGTGTCTTTTAGGTCCCAGTTGTTGTTACCAGTCAATTTTCAATTTTCAGTCGATGCCCCCAGTGTCTTTCAGAGCCCCTCCTAAAAAAGTTATATTTTGGGTTGGATATAGCATCAAATTGTTAATATTTGAATCAATGGCATGTCCCTACAATTATTCTTTAAGTTGTTGTTCTTTATTTTTTATCCTCAATATTTCTGTTTATTTTCTATTTTTTTTCTGCGAAGCCATTGTGTTGCATCCATGTCTGACATTGGGCAGCAGCCTAGTGATTAGAGCATTGGACTAGTAACTGAAAGGTTGCAAGTTGAATCCCCGAGCTGACAAGGTACAATTATGTCGTTCTGCCCCTGAACAAGGCATTTAACCAACTGTTCCTAGGCAGTCATTGAAAATAAGAATTTGTTCTTCTTAAATAAAGGTACAATTAATAAAAATGTGCTGTATAAATAAAGCTTGATTTGATTTGAACGTATTGCAAAACCAATGACTGACCAATCAACAGACTCTTGGTCCCTCTTAGTATGAAAATCCGTATCACTTTTCAAGCCTGCTGAAGGCATGATGGAGTGGTAAACACCACCCCCGGCTCTACCAGGGGCTTGAGGTGGTCTCCCACAGCTCTGCTTATGTCATGTTCTGTGACCTTGCCATTCCATTTCTTGACTGCCCCTGCAACACAGAAACACATATAGTAATATTATATAAAACACTCAAAGTTGTGGATATGGAGCATCTACAGCTTCTGTTACACCTGGCACCTAGATGTGACTTCTGTCACCTGATCACTCCAAGCTGCATTAGGTCTGGATGCACAAAAGTCACAATGTGCTACATTAGGTTTAGATCTGCCAGGATGGGCATTGTGTTCGGAATTTCAGTCTGGCCACCGAATATGCATATGTAAAAGATGGGGTGAATGAGTGGGTAAAAGTATATTTGACACAAATTACCTATATAATATCGAAGAACAAATGTGTGTGCCTGAGGGGATATCAACTTTCATACAGCAAAAAAGGGGTGAGAAATGACACTAATATCAGTGGACAATTTGCACTAATGTAAATAAACATAGATGATGGAACATACTCCCTTCTGCTTACGTGATGAACCGCTAAGGGGACATAAATATTTACCATCTAAACCATGTGTGACCTCTCACCTCTCTGGCTGTAGAAGTGTTCTTCCAAACCAGTCCCTCAACAGCTCTCTGACTGAGCTCCACACTCACTGGTTCTTCAGAGGTGAGGAAGGCCGAGGAGGAATGAATGGATCAGTCAGTCAATAAAGTGTAGAGCTGCTGTCTGACAAAATCACTATTTTAGTAGTTCATTAAAGTAAATAAGGCTTTATGACTGCTGAATACCAACTATCAATACCGTTCAAAGTTTAGGGTCACTTAGAAAAACGTCCTTGTGTTTGAAAGAATAGCAAATGTTTTTGTCCGTTAAAATAACATCAGATTGATCAGTAATACAGTGTAGGCATTGTTAATATTGAACACGACTATTGCAGCTGGAAACGGCAGATTATCAGCAACCATCCCTCCTGTGTTCCAATGGTACGTTGTGTTAGCTAATCCAAGTTTATCATTTTAAAAGGCGAATTGATCATTAGAAAACCCTTTTGCAATTATGTTAGCACAGCTGAACTGTTGTTATGATTTAAAAAAAGTTGAGTATCTGGAGAATCAGTTTTTGTGGGTTCGAATACAGGCTCAAAATGGCCAGAAACAAATGACTTTCTTCTGAAACTCGTCAGTCTATTCTTGTTCTGAGAAATTAAGGCTATTCCATGCGAGAAATTGCCAAGAAACTGAAGATCTCATACAACGCTGTGTACTACTCCCTTCACAGAACAGCACAAACTGGCTCTAAACAGAATAGAAAGAGGAGTGGGAGGCCCCGGTGCACAACTGAGTAAGAGGACAAGTACATTAGTGTCTAGTTTGAGATAATTCCAATGCAGAACATGTGTAGAGGGATAATTCATTTATACCTGTTAGTTCATAACCCATCATTTATACCTGTTAGTTCATAACCCATAAATTATACCTGTTAATTCATAACCCATCATTTATACCTGTTAGTTCATAACCCATCATTTATACCTGTTAGTTCATAACCCATCATTTATACCTGTTAGTTCATAACCCATCATTTATACCTGTTAGTTCATAACCCATCATTTATACCTTTTAATTCAGGGCTGGCTGGCACGCTCCCTGACCTTACTTGGCAGGAACTAATGGAGATCCATAATAAACCCCAGGAAGAGTAGCTGCTGCCTTGGCAGAAACTAATGGGGATCCATAATAAACCCCAGGAAGAGTAGCTGCTGCCTTGGCAGGAACTAATGGGGATCCATAATAAACCCCAGGAAGAGTAGCTGCTGCCTTGGCAGGAACTAATGGGTATCCATAATAAACCCCAGGAAGAGTAGCTGCTGCCTTGGCAGGAACTAATGCGGTTCCATAATAAATACAAATACTTGTATCAATATATTTGTGTCTCTTTACTCTTGGATTCTAAAATGCTAATTAGCATTAAAGTAGACGACATGCAAGACTACAAATCCCTGCAAGCTCCTGCATGTCATCTCTAGCCGATACCTTTCACAGAACAGCTCACTGAATTGTCCATTGAAATACATATGGACAATTCAATCATTGCTACATTAAGGCCTGATTGGTGGAGTGCTGCAGAGATGGTTGTCCTTCTGGAAGGTTCTCCCATCTCCACAGAGGAACTCTGGAGGTCTGTCAGAGTGAACATCAGGTTCTTGTTCACCTCTCTGACCAAGGCCCTTCTCAGTTTGGCCAGGCGACCAGCTCTAGGAAGAGTCTTGGTGGTTCCAAACTTCTTCCTTTTAAGAATGATGGAGGCCACTGTATTCTTGGGGACCTTCAAAGCTGAAGACATTTTTGGTGCCTTTCCCCAGATCTGTGCCTCGACACTATCCTGTCTCAGAGCTCTATGGACAATTGCTTTGACCTCATGGCTTGGTTTTTGCTCTGACATGCACTGTAAACTGTGGGACCTTATATAGACATGTGTGTGCCTTTCCAAATCATGTCTAATCAATTGAATTTACCACAAGTGGACTCCAATCAAGTTGTAGAAACATCTCAAAGGTGATCAATGGAATCAGGATGCATCTGAGCACTATTTCGAGTCTCATAGCAAAGGGTCTGAATACTTAAGTAAAATTATTCCATTTTAGAATAAGGCTGTAATGTAACAAAATGTGGAAAAACTGAAGGGGTCTGAATACTTAACAAATGCACTGTATACCGCTGGCAGAGTTTTCTACCATTGGCAGTTTTGTACACAGTCACGTGATACGTGGTATAGTAAGGTCCAACTTAGGAGAGTTCATGGGAGGCACTATACTGTGTGTCTGCAGGTGTCTATCTGGACAAAACCACTGATAAAGGTGCTCCTCCACCCTCTGGTGGGATGGATCATGTCTACAGAGAAACCTAGATTCAAATACTTAGATTTCTGTGTATTGGGTATATGGGGTGAAATTGATAGATATTACTTGTTAGATATTACTGCACTGTCGGAGCTAGAAACACAAGCATTTCACTACACCCACAATAACATCTGCTAAACAGTATGTTTTGATTTGATTTGAAATAAACATCCTATTTATCAAAGGTTCTTTTGGCTGGGGTCAAAATGACTCCAAAAGATTTGAATTTATTAAAATCCATTTTGATACAGAAACATTAAACCATATTTAGATTTATTAAGAACAAGTTGATTGACAAAGTCATGAAAAAATGGAAGAATTTAATAAACCACATTTTTTATATGATAAAAGATATGTCTCTGGAGTCAAACTGATCCATGCCAGAAGTATGGTTCAATGCAAATATGTAGTGGTGTGTAAAGTTTGTCATAAATTAAACACGAATCAATCAACACATGCTTCTTTTTGAACGACTTAATATAATATTAAACTTTAATATCACACATGTATCAGGTTTATCTCGGAATATTAGGAAATGTGAATTGTTTGTGTTAAAAATTCGGTATGTAATATCCCTGTAAAAGGTGTGATCACATATCTTGGTATTACAGTTAGCAAAGATCAGAAAGAAAGGGCCAACTTAAATTTCTCTCTTATTGTAGAGAAAATTGGGAAGAGATTTAACTTCTGGTTAATAAGAATTCTGTCTTTATCTGGACCTGAACTTTTGCAGCCCTAGGACAAGTGACCTTGAATGCATCCCTAGGACGAATTAATTGGAATGCAGCCCTAGGACAAGTGTAGTGGAATGCAGCCCTAGGACAAGTCTGGTGGAATGCAGCCCGAGGACAAGTGAACTGGAATGCAGCCCTAGGACAAATGAACTGGAATGCAGCCCTAGGACAAATGACCTGGAATGCAGCCCTAGGACAAATGACCTGGAATGCAGCCCTAGGACAAGAATACTGAAATGTAGCCCTAGAACAAGTGAACTGGAATGCAGCCCTTGGACAAGTGAACAGAAATGCAGCCCTAGGACAAGTGTAGTGGAATACAGCCCTAGAACAAGTGAACTGGAATGCAGCCCTAGGACAAGTGAACACGAATACATCCCTAGGACAAGTGAACTGGAATACAACCTTAGGACAAGTGAACTGGAATGCAGCCCTAGGACAAGTGAACAGGAATGCAGCCCTGGGACAGGGTCTCTGGAATGCAGCCCTAGGACAAGTGAACACGAATACATCCCTAGGACAAGTGAACTGGAATACAACCTTAGGACAAGTGAACTGGAATGCAGCCCTAGGACAAGTGAACAGGAATGCAGCCCTGGGACAGGGTCTCTGGAATGCAGCCCTAGGACAAGTGAACTGGAATGCAGCCCTGGGACAAGACCTGGAATGCAGGCCTTGGACAAGTGACCTGGAATGCAGCCCTAGGACAAATGAACTGGAATGCAGCCCTAGGACAAGTGAACTGGAATGCAGCCCTAGGACAAGTCTACTGGAATTCAGCCCTAGAACAATTGACCTGGAATGCAGCCCTATAACAAGTGAATTGGAATGCAGCCCTAGAACAAGTGAACTGGAATGCAGCCCTAGAACAAGTGAACTGGAATGCAGCCTGTGAACAAGTGAACTGGAATGCAGCCCTTGGACAAGTGAACTGAAATGCAGCCCTAGGACAAGTGAACTGAAATGCAGCCCTAGGACAAGTGAACTGAAATGCAGCCCTAGGACAAGTGAACTGGAATACAGCCCTAGGACAAGTAAACTGGAATACAGCCCTAGAACAAGTAAACTGGAATGCAGCCCTAGGACAAGTGAACTGGAATACATCCCTAGGACAAGTGAACTGGAATACATCCCTAGGACAAGTGAACTGGAATACATCCCTAGGACAAGGAACCTGGAATGCAGCCCTAGGACAAGTGAACTGAAATGTAGCCCTAGAACAAGTGAACTGGAATGCAGCCCTTGGACAAGTGAACTGAAATGCAGCCCTAGGACAAGTAAACTGGAATGTAGCCCTAGGACAAGTGTAGTGGAATACAGCCCTAGAACAAGTGAACTGGAATGCAGCCCTAGGACAAGTCTACTGGAATTCAGCCCTAGGACAATTGACCTGGAATGCAGCCCTATAACAAGTGAACTGGAATGCAGCCCAAGGACAAGTGCGCTGGAATGCAGCCCTAGGACAAGTAAACTGGAATGCAGCCCTAGGACAAGTCTACTGGAATGCAGCCCTAGGACAAGTCTACTGGAATGCAGCCGTAGGACACGTGAACTGAAATGCAGCCCTAGGACAAGTGTAGTGGAATACAGCCCTAGAACAAGTGAACTGGAATGCAGCCCTAGGACAAGAATACTGGAATGCAGCCGTAGGACAAGTGAACTGAAATACAGCCCTAGGACAAGTGAACTGGAATGCAGCCCTAGGACAAGTGTAGTGGAATACAGCCCTAGAACAAGTGAACTGGAATGCAGCCCTAGGACAAGTGAACACGAATACATCCCTAGGACAAGTGAACTGGAATACAACCTTAGGACAAGTGAACTGGAATGCAGCCCTAGGACAAGTGAACAGGAATGCAGCCCTGGGACAGGGTCTCTGGAATGCAGCCCTAGGACAAGTGAACTGGAATGCAGCCCTGGGACAAGACCTGGAATGCAGCCCTTGGACAAGTGACCTGGAATGCAGCCCTAGGACAAATGAACTGGAATGCAGCCCTAGGACAAGTGAACTGGAATGAAGCCTTAGGACAAGTGAACTGGAATGCAGCCCTAGGACAAGTCTACTGGAATTCAGCCCTAGAACAATTGACCTGGAATGCAGCCCTATAACAAGTGAACTGGAATGCAGCCCTAGAACAAGTGAACTGGAATGCAGCCCTAGAACAAGTGAACTGGAATGCAGCCCTAGGACAAGTGCACTGGAATGCAGCCTGTGAACAAGTGAACTGGAATGCAGCCCTTGGACAAGTGAACTGAAATGCAGCCCTAGGACAAGTGAACTGAAATGCAGCCCTAGGACAAGTGAACTGGAATACAGCCCTAGAACAAGTAAACTGGAATGCAGCCCTAGGACAAGTGAACTGGAATACATCCCTAGGACAAGTGAACTGGAATACATCCCTAGGACAAGTGAACTGGAATGCAGCCCTAGGACAAGTGTACTGGATTGCAGCCGTAGGACAAGGAACCTGGAATGCAGCCCTAGGACAAGTGAACTGAAATGTAGCCCTAGAACAAGTGAACTGGAATGCAGCCCTTGGACAAGTGAACTGAAATGCAGCCCTAGGACAAGTGAACTGGAATGTAGCCCTAGGACAAGTGTAGTGGAATACAGCCCTAGGACAAGTCTACTGGAATTCAGCCCTAGGACAATTGACCTGGAATGCAGCCTTATAACAAGTGAACTGGAATGCAGCCCAAGGACAAGTGCGCTGGAATGCAGCCCTAGGACAAGTAAACTGGAATGCACCCTAGGACAAGTAAACTGGAATGCAGCCCTAGGACAAGTCTACTGGAATGCAGCCCTAGGACAAGTCTACTGGAATGCAGCCGTAGGACAAGTGAACTGAAATGCAGCCCTAGGACAAGTGTGGTGGAATACAGCCCTAGAACAAGTGAACTGGAATGCAGCCCTAGGACAAGTCTACTGGAATGCAGCCCTAGGACAAGTAAACTGGAATGCAGCCCTAGGACAAGTGAACCCGAATACATCCCTAGGACAAGTGAACTGGAATACAACCTTAGGACAAGTGAACTGGAATGCAGCCCTAGGACAAGTGAACAGGAATGCAGCCCTGGGACAGGGTCTCTGGAATGCAGCCCTAGGACAAGTGAACTGGAATGCAGCCCTGGGACAAGACCTGGAATGCAGCCCTTGGACAAGTGACCTGGAATGCAGCCCTAGGACAAATGAACTGGAATGCAGCCCTAGGACAAGTGAACTGGAATGCAGACCTAGGACAAGTCTACTGGAATTCAGCCCTAGAACAATTGACCTGGAATGCAGCCCTAGAACAAGTGAACTGGAATGCAGCCCTAGGACAAGTGCACTGGAATGCAGCCCATGAACAAGTGAACTGGAATGCAGCCCTTGGACAAGTGAACTGAAATGCAGCCCTAGGACAAGTGAACTGAAATGCAGCCCTAGGACAAGTGAACTGAAATGCAGCCCTAGGACAAGTGAACTGAAATGCAGCCCTAGGACAAGTGAACTGGAATACAGCCCTAGAACAAGTAAACTGGAATGCAGCCCTAGGACAAGTGAACTGGAATACATCCCTAGGACAAGTGAACTGGAATACATCCCTAGGACAAGTGAACTGGAATACATCCCTAGGACAAGTAAACTGGAATGCAGCCCTAGGACAAGTGAACTGAAATGTAGCCCTAGAACAAGTGAACTGGAATGTAGCCCTAGGACAAGTGTAGTGGAATACAGCCCTAGAACAAGTGAACTGGAATGCAGCCCTAGGACAAGTCTACTGGAATTCAGCCCTAGGACAATTGACCTGGAATGCAGCCCTATAACAAGTGAACTGGAATGCAGCCCAAGGACAAGTGAACTGGAATGCAGCCCTAGGACAAGTAAACTGGAATGCAGCCCTAGGACAAGTAAACTGGAATGCAGCCCTAGGACAAGTGTAGTGGAATACAGCCCTAGAACAAGTGAACTGGAATGCAGCCCTAGGACAAGTCTACTGGAATGCAGCCGTAGGACAAGTGAACTGAAATGCAGCCCTAGGACAAGTAAACTGGAATGCAGCCCTAGGACAAGTGTAGTGGAATACAGCCCTAGAACAAGTGAACTGGAATGCAGCCCTAGGACAAGTCTACTGGAATGCAGCCGTAGGACAAGTGAACTGAAATGCAGCCCTAGGACAAGTCAACTGGAATGCAGCCCTAGGACAAGTGTAGTGGAATACAGCCCTAGAACAAGTGAACTGGAATGCAGCCCTAGAACAAGTGAACTGGAATGCAGCCCTAGAACAAGTGAACTAGAATGCAGCCCTCGGACAAGTGAACTGAAATGCAGCCCTAGAACAATTGACCTGGAATGCAGCCCTAGGACAAGTGACCTGGAATGCAGCCCAAGGACAAGTGACCTGGAATGCAGCCCAAGGACAAGTGCACTGGAATGCAGCCCTAGGACAAGTAAACTGGAATGCAGCCCTAGGACAAGTAAACTGGAATGCAGCCCTAGGACAAGAGCGGGGGAATGCAGCCCTAGGACAAGAGTAGTGGAATGCAGCCCTAGGACAAGTGACCTGGAATGCAGCCCAAGGACAAGTGCACTGGAATGCAGCCCTAGGACAAGTAAACTGGAATGCAGCCCTAGGACAAGTCTACTGGAATGCAGCCCTAGGACAAGTCTACTGGAATGCAGCCCTAGGACAAGTCTACTGGAATGCAGCCCTATGACAAGTCTACTGGAATGCAGCCCTATGACAAGTCTACTGGAATGCAGCCCTAGGACAAGTGCCCTGGAATGCAGCCCTAGGACAAGTCTACTGGAATGCAGCCCGTGAACAAGTGAACTGGAAATGCAGCCCTAGGACAAGAGACCTGGAATGCAGCCCTAGGACAAGTGACTCGGAACAAAGTCTCGTTGTTGTCTAGTAAATACTGTAAGGTGAAATAAGCATCATACAAACTGTAAAGACCTTTATTATACACAGATTTAAAATAGCTATTGATAACAAATGTGTATTTTGTGATTTTGACCCAGAGACTCTCGACCATTTATTTTGAGACTGCTCTCGTGTCAGAAGATTTTATTTTAAAATAAACAACTATTAATGCTAATCTGATATTATGTTTTATTTTGATCCAAATGATATGGACCCTGATTTAACTTTCATTGTTCATTTATTTATCTTTCATGGAAGATTCTTTGTCCATAAAATGAAGTGGACAAACCCCTCTTCACATGATTTAAGATATAATTTAAATATTATTTTGAAGTGATCAGTAAATGTAAAAACAAAAAAGCAATACGCACCATAAAAGTATTTAACAAATTGAAAATTAATTTTGATATGTAGTACCCCTGTTTGTTAGGTTAATGTACTCTTGTTTGTATATATATATATATATTTGTATTTGTTTGTCTTTAACCACACTGTGTTGTTAAACGGGTGAGTAAAAACTCATGCTTCCTAAACTAAAATCTACATTTTCCTCAACTGCGTCCAGTCAGCAGATGGACGAGATGCCGTTTAGGCCGCCCGTTGTGACTCCTTCAAAAATTCAGCAGAGCAAGTTTGTATGAAAGTCTGGTTATTAAATGGGTACATAGTTCAATAGTAATATCCTTTAAAACCCTCTGGTGATGAACTTTGCTGCCCTGTTTCCAGTTTTCCACATTTCTGGGAGAACCTATTCAGGTAAGTAAGTAAATAGATTTTGAAAATGTAAAAAAAACGATGATATTATTAGCTAACTAGCTACAGTGCAGGCTAACTCAAATGAGATTATACATGAGCTATCTAGACAACTTCAAATACTGTATAGATAGCTAGCTAAGTTAATTAAATATCACCAGCTACCTAACTTCATATTAGCTTGCTATCTTGATGTATTTATCACTGTAAAAAACAAACTCCAAATGCATTTTTAGGTAGCTAGCTAACAGCCATGGAGGAGGGTGAAAGGATAGCAGCCCCAACTGTCAGTGAGAGAGGAGGCTATTCTGGATACGGCAGGTACTTTTGTGTAGTTCCTGGCCCAAGAAGTGAGGATGGAGATAATAGGAACAAAATATTCAGTGTGGTGTAATTTGACTAGAATGAAGTCTGTTTCTTGTGAGGTTTTCTATCCTCAGATAAAGAGCGCTACGAAAGCCAGTCTACATATGAAGAGGTCCCAATGAAGAGCAGTGGTTCTCAGTCCTGGGGACTCAAAAAGGCACATTGTTGTTTTTGCCTCAGCACTGCACAGCTGATTCAAATGACCAACTCATCATCAAACTTCAAGTGCTATTTATGTATTCATTTGAGGTGCTATCCTTGATATGATCCTGTTATTGTCACATGCTACACATGTACATGTGTGTGTCCATGCATCTATCAATCCAATGTTGTCATGATTTGTTATCAGGGATATGATACTTTAGTAATCCACAATGACCTGGTGATGTAACAGTCTAATAATTACATTGTCTTCCATATTCCTACAGATACCTTGTAACTGGAGATTCCTTCTAAACGATTGCCTACAGTTACCGTGTAGGGCGCGGCAAGGTTGGGTGACCAGGGTCTTCTGGGACTGCCTCCTGAAGGAATTCAGGTGTGTGAAGGCTACCATGAAGAATAGTAAGACACTTCATTATTTCTATAACTAACTAGCTAAATTGTTTGTCCTTGTGGGTCCGTTCATGTTTTTAGGCATAAAGTTCTCTGCAGCCACTTAGTGTGGTGTGGACACCAGGTGAGGCCACACAGATTCCTGTTGAACACTGTCGCTTTAACTACCTTATTTTCTCAATAACATTCCCTCTCCTTCACTTCATCCCCCTCTCCCCTTCTCCCTAAATCCTCTAGGTTATATCAGCTGTGTCCTTAAACTCACTAGCTTCTAGAACTCTCGTCCCCTTGGAAGGAGCCCAAACAAAACTAATCTCCAGTACGGGAAAAACTTGCAGTCAAAATAAATTGTGATGCACTGGCTAAAAGCAAAACACAAAACTTTTTGACTGCCCAACCTTGAGAGAATCAGCAACCAAATACTCCTTCTACAATGTTAAAACCTTCTACATTGTGACATCATTAAAATACTCCTTCTACAATGTTTGATATCATGAAAAAAACTCTTTCATGCATGTATTTTCTGATGTTTAATCAGATATATTTTTTATCACAGCTATAAGATTTCTCTCCTGTATGTGTTCTCTGGTGTGATATCAGGTGGCTTGACTGAGTAAAATGCTTCCCACATTGAGTACAACTATAGGGGTTCTTTCCAGTGTGTGTTCTCTGGTGAAGAATCAGACTGCTCATCTCAGTAAAACTCTTCCCACATTCATCACAGCTATATGGTTTCTCTCCTTTGTGTTTTCTCTGGTGTGATATCAGGCTGCTTAGCTGAGTAAAACTCTTCCCACATTTATCACATTTATAAGATTCCTCTCCTATGTGTGTTCTCTGGTGAAGAGTCAGATTGCTCGACCTTGCAAAACTCTTCCCACATTCATCACAGCTGCACGGTTTCTCTCCTGTGTGTATTCTCCCGTCTGATATCAGGGTGCTTACGTGAGTAAAACTCTTCCCACATTGAGTACAGCAATAAGGTTTCTCTAAAGTGTGGCTTATCTGATGAATTTTAATGCCTGCTGATGAGGTGAATATTTTCCCACAGTCAGAGCAGCAATGAGATTTCTTTCCCGTGGGTGTCTGCTGGTGTTTCTTGAGGAGTTCTGATCTAGAGACTCTTCTTTGCCTTGTCAGCATCATGAGGTTGTTGAGTCTCCCAAGAGGACCCATGGTAGTCAGTTCTCTCTCCTGTGTGAATGACAAAGTCATACAGATGGTTAAAGGCCCACAACAGCAGAAATCCACTGTAAAAGGTGATGCCAACAGCGTAGCCATGATGTTGTACAACAATTGACGTCTGTAATGAATGTAATGATTATTTGACATAGGTCTTAAAATGAGCAACAAAAGTCATATTTTGTCTTGTTTTCAAATTAGTAGTAACATCCAAGTTTGTAGACTAGAAATAAGTTATTCATGTTCTTGAAACTCTAAGCAGTGTGCCAGACTACTTTTGGTCTCCAATATAGGCCCCTTTCTGTGTTTGCTAAAATTGTATGTAGTATATCTGCCTGGAGCAAAAATGGTGAGCAAAGATTTTCGTTTTTCACAATGTATTCTGAATGGGGGAAATTCAGGGGAGTAACCTCCATTTCCAGGTTGCTAATGAATGCATTTCACGCTACTTTGGATTATAATTGCCAGGCTCTTTTGAATGTCCTGCTTAATATAATGTTTGTGTACATCATCGCAAATCAACCGCTTTGTACTTAAAAAAACACTTCAACCAGTAAAATGCTCTTTGGCTTTTTCATCAGCCTGACAATGAGAGTTTGTACACTGTTTGCCAAATTGGCAGTTTGCATAGATCTACTGTAGGACACATAATTTCACCTAACAACAAATATAGGAAAACAGCTCTGTGTTGTATGAGCAAAGTATCAAGGATAGCAGGGGTCGGTACACGAATCGGGTTCTCGGTAGGTCCAGGTCCAAACGCCAACAGGTAAGTCCAAAACAATCCAGCTCATACACGGTAAATCCAGCCAATCTCTATTGTCTCTTTCTCTATTGTTCATAGATCCTTCCAGCCCTCTCTCTCCCTCTTCCTGGTTTTTCTTGACCCTTTATCTGTGGGTTGGCTCCACCTTCTGAGGGTTCCCTTGCTTCTGGGACTTGTAGTTTTGGCGGTCGGCCATTTTGTGATCTGTAGTTCTGACAGGGGTGGCCATTTTAGTGATCGGGCAGAGCCCGTTTATTAGTTCTGCTCTCACATATCTGCCATTTATCACTCATCCCCCTTCTTTGCCACAATATTTCACCTTTATTTAACCAGGTAGGCTAGATGAGAACAAATTCTCAACTGCAACCTGGCCAAGATAAAGCAAAGCAGTGCGACAAAAACAACAGAGTTACAAGTGGGATAAACAAAAGTAAGGTCAATAACACAATAGAAAAATCTATATACAGTGTGCAAATGGAGTATGAAGATAAGGCAATAAATAGGCCATAGTAGCGAAGTATTAAACAATTTAATAAAATACACTGGAGTGATAAGACGTGCAAGTAGAAATACAGGTGTGCAAAAAAGCAAAAAAAAATCAATAAAAACATGGGGATGAGGTAGGCAATTGGATGGGCTATCAGCAATCAGATAGCTGATTCTTAAAGTTAGCGAAGGAGAAAAATGTCTCCAACTTCAGAGATTTTTGCAATTCGTTCCAGTCATTGGCAGCAGAGAACTGGAAGGAAATGTGGCCAAAGTAGGTGTTGGCTTTGGGGATGACCAGTGAGATATACCTCCTGGAGCGTGTGCTATGGGTGGGTGTTGCTATTGTGACCAGTGAGCTGAGTGAAGGCGGCCTAGCAAAGACTTATAGATGACCTGGAGCCAGTTGGCGACGAACACGTA
This sequence comes from Oncorhynchus kisutch, assembly GCF_002021735.2. Classification (NCBI taxonomy): domain Eukaryota; kingdom Metazoa; phylum Chordata; class Actinopteri; order Salmoniformes; family Salmonidae; genus Oncorhynchus; species Oncorhynchus kisutch. The sequence continues at coordinate 36,580,008 of NC_034193.2, read as the reverse complement.
GCGAGGGCCAGCCGACGAGAGCATACAGGTCGCAGTGGTGGGTGGTATATGGGGCTTTGGTGACAAAACGGATGGCACTGTGATAGACTGCATCCGGTTTGCTGAGTAGAGTGTTGGAGGCTATTTTGAAAATGACATCGCCAAAGTCAAGGATCGGTAGGATAGTCAGTTTTACGAGGGTATGTTTGGCAGCGTGAGTGAAGGTAGCGATGATGCGAAATAGGAATATTTAATTTTGGATTGGAAATGCTTAATATTAGTCTGGAAGGAGAGTTTACAGTCTAGCCAAACACCTAGGTATTTATAGTTGTCCACATATTCTAAGTTAGAACCATCCAGAGTAGTGGTGCTGGACGGGGGGGTGCGGGCAGCGATCGGTTGAAGAGCATACATTTAGTTTTGCTAGCGTTTCAGAGCAGTTGGAGGCCACGGATGGAGTGTTGAATGGCACTGAAGCGAGTTTGGAGGTTTGTTAACACAGTGTCCAAATAAGGGCCAGATGTATACAGAATGGTGTCATCCGCGTAGAGGTGGATCAAGGAATCACCTGCAGCAGGAGCAACATCTTTGGTATATACAGAGAAAAGAGTCGGTTCGAGAATTGAACCCTGTGGTACCTCCATAGAGACTGCCAGAGGTCCAGACAACAGGCCCTCCGATTTGACACACTGAACTCTGTCTGAGAAGTAGTTGGTGAACCAGGCGAGTCAGTCATTTGAAAAACGACGGCTGTTGAGTCTGCCGATAAGAATACGGTGATTGACAAAGTCGAAAGCCTTGGCTAGGTTGATGAAGACGGCTGCACAGTACTGTCTTTTACCAATAGCTGTTACGTTTAGTACCTTGAGCGTGGCTGAGGTGCACCCGTGACGAGCTCGGAAACCGGATTGCACAGCGGAGAAGGTACGGTGGGATTCAAAATGGTCAGTGATCTATTTGTTAACTTGACTTTCGAAGAATGGCAGGGCAGGATGGATATAGGTCTGTAATAGTTTGGGTCTAGAGTGCCACCCACTTTAAAGAGGGGGATGACCGTGGAAGCGTTCCAATCTTTAGGAATCTCGGACGATACGATACGATAATTTTAGAAAGAGAGGGTCCAGATTGTCTAGCCCAGCTGATTTGTACAGGTCCAGGTTTTGCAACTCTTTTAGAACATCAGCTATCTGGATTTGGGTGAAGGAGAAGCTGGGGAAGCTTGGGGAAGTAGCTGCGGGGGGTGTGGAGCTGTTGGCCGGGGTTGGGGTAGCCAGGAGGAAAGCATGGCCAGCCATAGAGAAATGCTGGTTGAAATTCTGTTATCGGTGGTGACAGTGTTTCCTAGCCTCAGTTATAGAGCTACAGGATGCACATTTGTTTGAAAAAGCTAGCCTTTGCATTCCTAACTGACTGTGTGTATCGGTTCCCGACTTCTCTGAAAAGTTGCATATCGCAGAGAGTATTCCATGTTTTTGTGCTGGTCGAGGGCAGTCAGGTCTGGAGTAAACCAAGGGCTATATCCGTTCTTAGTTCTACATTTTTGAAAGGGCATGCTTATTTAAGGTGGTGAGGAAATTACAATTAAAGAACAACCAGGCGTCCCCTACTGACAGGATGAGGTCAATATCCTTCCAGGATACCCGGGCCAGGTCGATTAGAAAGGCCTGCTTGCAGAAGTGTTTTAGGGAGCGTTTGACAATGATGAGGAGTAGTCGTTTGACCGCGGACCCCTAACGGATGCAGGCAATGAGGCAGTGATCGCTGAGATCCTGATTGAAAACAGCAGAGGTGTATTTGGAGGGCAAGTTGGTCAGGATAATATCTATGAGGGTGCCCATGTTTACAGATTTAGGGCTTTACCTGGTGGGTTCCTTGATAATTTGTGTGAGATTGAGGGCATCTAGCTTGGATTGTAGGACAGCCAGGGTGTTAACCTCACTAGGGTAGGGGGCACAAGGAACCCAAAATGGAGAACCGTGATTAAGGGGGAAGGTGTTACAGGCTTTCGTTTTTCCATTTATGTTTTGAGGTTGGACTTTAGCACGTAAGAAAGGGGGATACCTAGTGTGTACAACTGAATGCGTTCAACTGAAATGTGTCTTCAGTGCACTGATTGGTGTCACCTCGTTAGCACGTCCAGCTTGTTAGCATGTATAGCTAGTTAGCACGTAGCACGCACTGATTGGTGTCACCTCGTTAGTCAGTATGTGTTACACCTGTGCTGGCTTGTCCATCTCGTCTCGAAGGTGTATCACCTGAGCTGGTCCAGGTTCTATTTAAGAGTGTCTGGCCCAGTGCTCCAGTTGTCTTTATAGATGTGGAGAGTAAACACCTTTAGTTGCTCCACCTTTTTGGTTTGCTTCCTGTCTTTAATTTTGGTGTGGGTTTTTCTTTTGTTTGCCTCTTCTTGGGCAGAATTAGTGGGTCTCATGGTGGGTGTCTTTTGGGTTTCAGTTGTTGTTACTAGTCAACTTTCAGTGAATACCCCCATAGTGACTTTCAGAGCTCCTCCTCAAAAACAGCTTCTATTTTGGGTTGGATGTTGCATCCTATGGAATGGAACGTGTAGCATGGCATAACTATATTTACCAGACTAATGAATGAAGAAGCACTTTTGTTGCTGTTGCATGTCATGATGTTTGTCATTCAGAAAATGATTTCCTGAATCAGCTGATGATAGTTGATCATGTGGCTTTAACTAAATTGCAACAGTATTAAGAATGATGTGTAATTATTGAAGAACCGCGTAAATGACAGTATCCATTTGGGTGTTGTCAATAAAGTTAAAGTTGACTCTCGGTTAGAACCATTGGATTCAGCAAATTCTGAAATGATTTAGGATTTCTCTGCCCATGAAAACTGTTTTCCCAGCGTAACATAAGGATACACTAAATGTTTCGTAGTTAGAGTGCATTTCAGAGATCTGAATACAAAAAAAACTGTCCCACATCAAGATCCAGTATATAAGTTGAAGTTCATCATATGACAAGCACCTTTTACGGCTGCGGTCCCTGTTCAGAGCGCCAACTAATAGTACTCGATACAACTCAAACTTTCATTAAAACACACATGCAGGGTACTCAATTAAAGCTACACTCGTTGTGAATCTAGCCAACATGTCAGATTTGTAAAATGCTTTTCGGCGAAAGCATGAGAAGCTATTATCTGATAGCATGCAACCCCCGAAATAACCAAATGGGACGTAAACAGAAATAATTAGCGTAGCCGGCGCTACACAAAATGCAGAAATAAAATATAAAACATTCATTACCTTTGACGAGCTTCTTTGTCGGCACTCCTATATGTCCCATAAACATCACAATCGTCTTTTTTTCGATTAAATCCGTCCATGTATACCCAAAATGTCCATTTATGAAGCCCGTCTGATCCAGGAAAAAGCACCTTTCTAAAACGCAACGACGTTTTTTTTAATTAAAAAAGTTGCCTATAAACTTTGACAAAACACTTCAAACTACCTTTTGTAAACCAACTTGGAGGTATTAATAAACGTTAATAATCGATAAAATTGATCACGGGGCGATCTGTATTCGATAGCAGCAAGTCTTGAAATCATCGTCCATATTCTCCCTTTCATAACTTCCTTCGGTGGACCCCAAGACAGGAAGTGCCTATTCGTCATCCCACCAAGGATAAACTACAACTGAATTGCCAGTACTAGCGACATCGTGTGGAAGCTGTAGGCATTGTAAACGGGGCTATATCTATTTTCCCTTGCCATAGACAATACAGAGACTGGCGGATTGATTTTGTGTGTTTTTGGTGAACAGTTTTCCTTGCGATTTTGTCTCCTAAACACGTTCTGTTATAGCCACAGACATGATTTAACCAGTTTTAGAGACTTCAGAGTGTTTTCTATCCACACATACTAATTATATGCATTTACTATATTCCTTGCATGAGTAGCAGGACGTTGAAATCTTGCGCGATTTTTTACAAAAAGCTGCGAAAATTCGCAGCCTCCCTAACAGGTTTTAACGTTATGACTATAAATACTGTTCCCTGTAAGAGGGAAACTAGGAACATACTATTAAATCCATGCCTCGTTGGAAGCCCCGCCTTCTACAGGTGATGAGTGTGAGGCTCGGATTCATTCCTTAAATTTAATACCGCTCTTCACCGACCCAGGAAAAGGCGTGATTCAAACAGGTGTTGTACCTCATTTCCAATCCTTCGGGGAAGAGTAATTATCGTCAAAGTTACATTTGGGATGTCTGATAGTATTTCTGATTGTCTTAACGCACCACCACTCATGAGTTGGAGCTTCTCAAAGTAATTTTTTCTTCACCTCAAACAGCAAGTAAACAAATTCTAGTCAAAATCAATTGCGAATGACAATAGTTCCTCAAAGTATTTTCATAAAATATTTCAAGCTCTCGCCCTTTCGATAACCACTCAGCATAAAAGGGAAAGATGTAATGCTCTGATCCAGTGGAAATGTCATAAAATACCTGTGTTACGGTTTTCTCTGTGTGAAGGAGAGTCGGACCAAAATGCAGCGTGTAGATTGCGATCCATGTTTAATGAACAAAAACGAAACACGAAATAATACAAACACTACAAAAACAAAGACCGTAACGAAAACCGAAACAGCCTATACTAGTGAAAACTAACGCATAGACAGGAACAGGGACACTAAGGACAAACTCAAAGAATATGGCTGCCTAAATCTGGTTCCCAATCAGAGACAACGATAAACACCTGCCTCTGATTGAGAACCACTCCAGACAGCCATAGACTTTGCTAGATAACCCCACTAGCTACAATCCCAATACATACACACCAAAACCCCAAGACAAAACACACCACAATACAAAAACCCCATGCCACACCCTGGCCTGACCCAATACATGAAGAAAAACACAAAATACTTAGACCAGGGCGTGACAACCTGATTACTTCTTATCCTTTACACAAATAGCCGACAGCGGTGTCTGTCCCAAACTCACTGGCCGGGAAACTCCGAGGGCCCAGAATATTTTATACAATGTTGCAAGCTTGCTATCACGAGTTTCGGGCTAACCCAGTTGATAGTTGATACAATGTTTAAAGTTTGTTGTAGACAGGCCATGTGCAGCCAATGTGATTTATAGGATATTTATTTTTATCAGGATATTTTCTACCTGCAGGCTGCAATGTTTTTATTTGTTGGCTTAAGTTCTCTTTTTTGGCTTAAGTTTTGACATAGTTGGCAATGAAAGTTACTTTTAGATTTGTATAATTTAGATTGATATAGAATGTAGATTAATCACAGACAATGATTTTGAGATACTATTATAAATTAAATGAATCTGTTCCACAAAAATGAGCACATGAAAATCATAGCTTGCATGCAGATTGGTAGAAATGGTAAGATAAATTTGCACTCCAAATGGAAAAAGTTTGACTACTGCTGGTGTCGTGTATTACTGAAAACTTCTGGAGCATAACGGCAGAATTTACGAAGTCCAGCAGCAGCGGGAGGAGGGAAGAGTTTCTCTCGGTTATATTGATGACTGGCTCCCTCAAGTAATTTGTGTATCTGTTATTATTTAATCAAAAAGCATGCTTAAAGCATCAGACAAGTTATGCACATATAGTTGATTTTATTAAAACATGGGGTGATTAGTAGAAAGAACAGATGACTCTTGGTTGACCAAGATATATTTTAGTTGGGGACAACACTAGAACATGATTTTGGGGCTCCCGGGTGGCGCAGCGGACACTGCATCTCAGGGCTTGAGGCGTCACTACAGACATCCTGGATCAAATCCAGGCTGTATCACAACCGGCCGTGATTAGGAGTCCCATAGGGCGGCGCACAATTGGCCCAGCGTCATCCGGGGTAGGCAGTCATTGTAAATAACAATTTGTTCTTAAATGACTTGCCTAGTTAAATAAAGGTGGGCAAACGTACAAAATCAGCAGGGAATCAAATACTTTTTCACCTCACTGCCTAGAAACCTGGATAAACTGTCATTATGACATCATGGATGAATTCTAGAATATACTATATAGCCTCAATCTGTTTAAAATGATAATTTTGACCTCATGGATGGCCGGTCTTTGTATTCATAGTGTAGTGAATTCAGGGGGAAGCCCTGAGCTGAACTCAAACCTGGGTCCAGCAACTGTCAAGCCAACACCTTGGAACTGTTACACCAAGATGTCTGAACTTCTTGATGAGGTCGCTAGGTGTTGGGTTATGGTTGCTACAATAACTTTCTCTATGAATTTGAGAGTGGTTACACTTCTCCTTCCCCCATCCCTCAGCTGTTTACCAAACCAAGTCTCTGGGCAGCCGTTTTGTTGCTGTTTAATAAACCCACACAACCCAGCAATCTGCAGTTGAAACAATAACAAAGCTGTCATTCCACTACTGTTTTGGTAATAAAATGATGGGGATGGAGAAATGTAACTACTCTCAAATTCATAGACAGACCTATGGATGCAAGGACTGACCATCCATGATATCAACATTATAGTTTATTTACATTGCTTCTAAACATTGGAGTAAAAAAGGCTTATTTGGGGTTCTGATGGGGTACAACAGTTGAACTAAGCTAATGAGGCATGTGTTATATTCTTCAATAATCAATGGATATACAGTGGGGAGAACAAGTATTTGATAAACCTGCAAAATCGGCAGTGTTCCTACTTACAAAGCATATAGAGGTCTGTAATTTTTATCATAGGTACACTTCAACTGTGAGAGACGGAATCTAAAACAAAAATCCAGAAAATCACATTGTATGATTTTTAAGTAATTAATTTGTATTTTATTGCATGACATAAGTATTTGATACATCAGAAAAGCAGAACTTAATATTTGGTACAGAAACCTTTGTTTGCAATTGCAGAGATCATATGTTTCCTGTAGTTCTTGACCAAGTTAACACACTGCAGCAGGGATTTTGGCCCACTCCTCCATACAGGCCCTCTCCAGATCCTTCAGGTTTCGGGGCTGTCGCTGGGCAATACGGACTTTCAGCTCCCTCCAAAGATTTTCTATTGGGTTCAGGTCTGGAGGCTAGCTAGGCCACACCAGGACCTTGAGATGCTTCTTACGGAGCCACTCCTTAGTTGCCCTGGCTGTTTGTTTCGGGTCGTTGTCATGCTGGAAGACCCAGCCACGACCCATCTTCAATGCTCTTACTGAGGGGAGGAGGTTGTTGGCCAAGATCTCGCGATACATGGCCCCATCCATCCTCCCCTCAATACGGTGCAGACGTCCTTTCCCCTTTGCAGAAAAGCATCCCCAAAGAATGATGTTTCCACCTCCATGCTTCACGGTTGGGATGGTGTTCTTGGGGTTGTACTCATCCTTCTTCTTCCTCCAAACACAGCGAGTGGAGTTTATCAGACCACATGAGACCACATGACCTTCTCCCATTCCTCCTCTGGATCATCCAGATGGTCATTGGCAAACTTCAGACGGGCCTGGACATGCGCTGGCTTGAGCAGGGGGACCTTGTGTGCACTGCAGGATTTTAATCCATAACGGCGTAGTGTGTTACTAATGGTTTTCTTTGAGACTGTGGTCCCAGCTCTCTTCAGGTCATTGACCAGGTCCTGCCGTGAGTTCTGGGCTGATCCCTCACCTTCCTCATGATCATTGATGCCCCACGAGATGAGATCTTGCATGGAGCCCCAGACCGAGGGAGATTGACCGTCATCTTGAACTTCCATTTTCTAATAATTGCACAGTTGTTGCCTTCTCACCAAGCTGCTTGCCTATTGTCCTGTAGCCCATCCCAGCCTTGTGCAGGTCTATAATTTTATCCCTGATATCCTTACACAGCTCCCTGGTCTTGGCCATTGTGGAGAGGATTGAGTGTGTGGACAGGTGTCTTTTATACAGGTAACGAGTTCATACAGGTGCAGTTAATAGAGGTAATGAGTGGAGAACAGGAGGGCTTCTTCAAGAAAAACTAACAGGTCTGTGAGAGCCGGAATTCTTACTGGTTGGTAGGTGATCAAATACCGATGTCATGCAATAAAATGCAAATGAATTACTTAAAAATCATACAATATGACTTTCTGGATTTTTGTTTTAGCTAGCTAGGCTAATGCTAACTAAACCAGTCCGCTAACTGACAGCAACACCGTAAATATGAAATTAAATCGGATAACTAAGTAGACGACAGAAGTGGGTTTAAAACACAGTGGCTAATATACACGAAAGCATCTAATTGGCTTTATTTTGTTTGTCTATTTTGTCTAGCAAGCTACCGAGGTGGCTGACTGACTGTTGCTGCTGTTGAAAGAAGAGTTCAGTCCATTCGATCATACGTCACACTAGAAGCATCGCCTTAAAGTCTCATACCGCCATCTGCTGACTGGAGTGGGTAACGCAGTTGAGTAAAACATTTATTTTATTTTCAGACGCCGCTAGTCCAAAAATATTAATTAACCCCCCCTAAATAAATCAATATCAGTCAATATATTTTTTCTGCTATTTCTTTTTTTCGTCAACCGTTCCATCTCATCTTAAACTTCTTACCGGACCGACACTAGGACCGGGGGAGGCTGCTGCTGCACTAGTGACTGTTAGACTGTCTTCAGCAAAGATTGCGGACAGAAATACGGGGAGAGGGGGGTACCCCTACACAGAACTGAACTGGATCATAGATGGCGGACAGAAATACTAGGAGAGAGGGGTACCGCTACACAGAACTGAACTGGATCATTGTTGGCGGACAGAAATACTAGAATGGAAGCAAATGTAAGGGATTATAACGTCATAACGAATCATGCAAAAAACATGTACAGTTGACAGGAATGTTAGTTAATGTTGAGACAAACGATTATACATTTTTTTATCATAAAGTTAATTTACTAAAATCGAGATTTAGCCAGCTAGCTGACTAGCTAACATTAGCCAGCTAGCTGACTAGCTAACATTAGACAGCTAGCATTATGGGTGTTGTGACATGAGTATGAAATTGTACTTCTGGTTGTTTTAGGGACTCCTGAAACAACCAGCAAACCAGGCTGTCGTTTTGTGAAACAATGGATGTATAGAATCTAGCTAGCTGAAGAATTTACTGCAAATTGAATGTACAATTGTGTTAGCTTGCCTTGCTGATATATGCCATGCATGCAGATTAAATAACGTAGCTTGCTATGTTCTTGCTTATTGTGCAGTGGATTATTAAAATACCTGTATGCCTATGGATGTGTAGCTAGCTATCTAGCCGATCTGTGTATGGACCCAACCGTTTGGTATACATATTAGTTCAGAACCTAGCTATGAACCTCAGCTATCATAGCCAGTTGTATCAACTCCAAAACAGCCCGAATGACATTAATGAAGCCTATGGGTTGAGTAGAATATAATATCACGTTGTGCCAAGGATTGAAGTCGTATATACATGTAGTTATTACCATGCATGAGATCCCCACATTGTAGCCTGTACATTTGATCTATTCACTGATCATGTACTCTACCTTGGCAAATAAAGGTGCAGTTTAGGTATGAATGTCTTTGAGATTATTTTCAGTCATATCCAATACCAGGAGTATCAAATTCCAGTCTTTGAATGATGCTGTGTCTGCATGTATGTATTGCAATTATACACTTCAACAGTGTTTACCAATCTTGGTCCTGGGACATCAATGGTTACACATTGTAACTAATAGACTAGAAACAGGATTTAACTAGTTAATTCATATATACAGAAATCTAATGTTAAAAAACAGTACACTCCACTTCCTATGCATCACGTAAATACTCTTAACACCGGTTCATCTCAACATCTAATGCCCTTCATCTGTATTGATCTGATAAACACAGGACAGGTGGAGTATTTCATCACATTACACTTCAACCAGTAGAGAATGTGAAACGCTTTATTGAAAAGCTCATTATACAAGTGTTATAAATACAAGTTCAATCTGTACTTCAATGCACATCTGTTGTGAATTATAAAAACAGAGGAAGAAAGAGGAGGTGGTGAGAGAGGTGTAAAAGACAGAAAGGGAAAGAGGTAAACACATAGGAGCAGGGAAGGCAGCACGTGATTAATGAATCACAGTGCAACCTAAATATTCTCTCAGTTCATCACAATTACATAATAGTGTCTCACATTGACACAAAGGTTATCTTAAAAGCAGGTGAGGTGGCGATGATGAGACTGGGGGTTGGCATCCTCTCACATCAAAACATATCTGCAGACGAGAGACAGATGGAGTGAGAAAGCATGTTTAAGCCTTGTGTTTTTATTTTTTTAATCTGACATTGTTAGTTATCAATCAGGAGGTGAAATGCAAAACTGACCTGGGATCATTAACTCTGGGACTACTGCATCTCTATCTGTATTTCAATGTAAAGCATCTCTTTAATAATACTTCCTGTTGGCCTGACCAAGTGACCTCTCACCTCTGATCATGCTGTGCCCTCGATGTAGCCAGTTCAGATGCAGGAGGGGTTCACCGACACCGCTGATATAACCTAGAGGATTTAGGGAGAAGGGATGAAGTGAAGGAGAGAGACTGTTATTGAGATAAGGTAGTTAAAGTGACAGTGTTCAACAGGAATCTGTGTGGCCTCATCTGGTGTCCACACCACACTAAGTGGCTGCAGAGTACTTTATGCTGAAAAACATGAATGGACCCACAAGGACAAACAATACATCGTAGTTATAGAAATAATGAAGTGTCTTACTATTCTCAATGGTTGGCCCTCTTGCCTATTCTTTGAAGGTGGAAGGAGCCACAGTTATACACCTGAACCTGCTTACTGCACAACACAATCCATCAATCAGATTTATACATGAGTGTGAAGGTGTGGGTTATAGGGTGTCTAATTGTTCTACAATTTTTCAATTGTAGAACATCCTGCAGAGCAGCAGACTTCTCCTCTGGCACACGGCGGCGAGCTGCAGATCCCCTCCTGGTCCTCGTGTCCATCCTCATGAAGTTACGCAGGACACAGGTGGCCTTCGCACAACCGATGACCCTGGTCACCCAACCTTGCAGTGCCCTACACGTTAACTGTAGGCAATTGTTTTGAAGGAATCTCCAGTTTGCTTATTTATATTCAGTGGCCTGACTGCATACAGACTGTCAAAGGCCCATCCTGGTAGATCTGAACCTAATGCAGTTTGGAGTGATCAGATGACAGGAGTCACATTTAGATGTCAGGTGTTACTGAGGCTGTAGATGCTCCATATCCACTACTTTGAATGTTGTATGTAAATCAAATCAAATTTTATTTGCCACATACACATGGTTAGCAATGTTAATGCGAGTGTAGCGAAATGCTTGTGCTTCTAGTTCCGACAACATCCTATCCATCAAAGAACAGTTGTCTACACATAATGAGCAAAGTATCTCCGTGTCCAAACAGACTAATGGGACCCTACTGTAAATCAAGCAGACAATAACACATTATAAACATCAATTTGTTAGGGATGTTGGAACCAACGTGGAGCACGGCATAACTGTCTTTACCAGAGTAATGAATGAAGAGGCACTTTGCTTGTTGTTGCATGTCGTGATGTTTGTAATTTGACTATCAAAATTGTCCGACAGCAAGAACCAGTATTTAAGTTGAAATTCATCATATGACTTATGCTTAACGTTCTGACTATAACTACTGCTCCCAGATTTTTTATTCCTAGCTGACCCAAACTGATACTAAATTAAACTGGCAGACCACCCAGACCTTACCCCGCAAGATACGTCAGTTTTGTCAATTTATTAAATTGTCTTTCATTTGAAACACTCCTGTCAATGTTGAGTAAAGACCCACAACTGATTGCGCATATAGAAGTAGGATTAGTCTACCTGGCCTGCAAGTAGGAAGTAGGATTAGTCTACCTGGCCTGCATGCAAATGTAGGCCTATAAATGTGCCCATTTGGGGAAGTCTGATAGTATTTCTCATTGTCTTAAACGCTGAACCACTAATGAGTTGTGGAGCTTCTCAAAATAAAAATGTCTTCACCTCAAACAGCAAGTAAACAACGTCTGATCAAAATCATTTGCAAATGACAATAGTTCCTCAAAGTATTTTCATAAAATATTTCCAGCGGTCACCCTTTCACCATTTGGCACTTGAGTGGTTACATTTCTCCAGCCCCCATCCCTCAGCTGTTTACCAAACGAAGTCTCTGGCAGCCATTTTATTGATTTTTAAAACCTAGGTTGTCCCTTTAAAAAAGGCCACAATCAAATCAACCAATCTGCAGTTCAAACAATAACAAAGCTGTAATTCCACCACTGTTTTGGTAATAAGATGATGATGGGAAATGTAACTTCTCTCAAATTCACAGACAGACCTATGGATGTAAGGACTGACCATCCATGATATCAACATTATAAGTTTTACCATGTTGAGGTGATGCAGTGTTGGTTTACATAGTTTCTAAACAGAGTAAAAAAAGCTTATTTGGAATTCTGATGGGGTACAACAGTTGAACTAAGCTCATGAGGCATGTGTTATACGTGTTATATTCTTCATGAATCAATGGCTATAAAAAAAATATTAAAAAGCCAAAATATTCACGTAGTAATTTCATATTTCCGCTTTAACACCAAACATCAGTTCAACAACTGCAGAGTTTGTGCCTGTTTTTAAGACAGTACTTACTACTGTTAATCAGTGCCCGTTCATCGTTAGAATCATTGGATGCATTTGGGAAACCGGGCGCAGATATTCAGTTCCCTCCTCTTCTTCCTTCTCCTTTTTCGATGTGACAGTCATCTCCCCCTCTTTCACTCCAAAAAACGCATCATCCTCTTTCTCTTCTTTCACTGTAACGTCTTTCTCTTCTTCTTTCACGTTAACAGCCTCACGCTCTGCCTGTTTTTGCATTGAAACAGTCTCCTCTTCCTCCTCCTTTTTCACGATAACTTCTTCCCCCGTCCAGCAGACCCCCCACCATTCTTTAGCAGGGGAGTAGCTTAATGACCGCATGGTCGGGGATGTTGCCTTAAATTCACACACCGCCATCTGCTGACTGAAGTGGGTAACGCAGTTGAGTAAAATGTACAGTCCTGGCCAAAAGTTTTGAGAATGACACAAATATTATTAGCAGTAGCAGTATGGACCAAGTCTATTCATTATATATATCTACATGATGTATTGTTACACCATGTAGGAGCAGTATAGACCTAGTCTGTTCATTATATACATCTACATAATGTATGGTTACACCATGTGGGAGCAGTATAGACCTAGTCTGTTCATTATATACATCTACATAATGTATTGTTACACCATGTATAGGCAGTATAGACCTACAGTAGCTAGCTACTTATTTAGATGTAGTATGACTTAATGAAACTGCATTAAATGTGCTGTAGTAAACATTTTTTATTCACACTAATCAATCAACACATTCCTGTCTTTTTATGTCTCAATATAATGGTACTATTTAATTAAATCCATTTACAATATGAGGAAGCTCAGGGGCTGAACATTGTCGTGAAAGACGAGAAGGAAGAGGAGGATGTCACAGTAAAACAAGAAGTAGAGGGTGAGGCTGTTACCGTTAAAGAAGAAGAGAAAGACATTTCAGTGAAAGAAAAGGAAGACGCGTTCAGAGTGAAAGAGGAGGAGGAAGATAAAGAGGAGGGTGCAGTTTTTGGAGTGAAGATGGAGGGGGAGATGACTGTCACATTGAAAGATGAAGAGGTGGAGATAGGAGATCTGATTAACACCAGTAAGTATCGCCTTAAATTTGTTTTTAACTTTGGATATTCAGAGTTGGCTCGTCAATACCTCTTCAACGGAGGGCCCTAGGATGATGACTGATATGTCTAGAATCAGACGACGTAGAGAGCAAGCTACCCCTTGTTTTCTCCGTTCCGTTTCCAAAAAGTGACTGAACATATATATTTGAGAAGGGTCTATCTGCTGACTGCAGACTGGGGGGCACGGCATGTTGTGATTTTCATGTAGTGATGTTTTACTACACACCTTGCCCCCCAATAGTGCCAATGTGAGAGTTGGTTTGGCTACACCAAAGATTATGGATATACTGACAAGATGTCTCTCCTCCCTAACAAGGGGAGTTGTTATCCACAAAGCGGCACTGCGGGTTGTCTAGCTCCCACCTATCCTTTCTTTGGATTGGTGGACACATCTTATTATTGTAATCTATTGTTTATATTCTATGAGGGTTGTTGACGTCAACCGCCTGTATTCAATGGAGAGAGATGCTAAGCTACTAGCATGAATATGCATAGCGATCTGGAGACAGCTCCTATAATGTTTTTATCAAAGTTGTCGGTATGTCACGTGTCCACATGACAACTTAATCATTACGAAACTTCTGTTGGATCAAGTAAACCTCACATTGCAAATAAGCCATTATTTTTGTTGTTGACCAAATTCGACACTTTCCACATTGGGTTGATAATTGTTTCCACTTGGATACAACCTACTGCAGCCTACTGGCATGACCTAGAGAGTTACAACCTACTGTAACCTACTGGCATGACCTAGAGAGATACAACCTACTGTAGCCTACTGGCCTGACCTAGAGAGTTACAACCTACTGTAGCCTACTGGCATGACCTAGAGAGATACAACCTACTGTAACCTACTGGCATGACCTACTGTAACCTACTGGCATGACCTAGAGAGTTACAACCTACTGTAGCCTACTGGCATGACATAGAGAGATACAACCTACTGTAGCCTACTGGCATACCCTAGAGAGATACAACCTACTGTAGCCTACTGGCATGACCTAGAGTGGTACAACCTACTGCAGCCTACTGGCATGGCCTAGAGTGATTCAACCTACTGTAACCTACTGGCATACCCTAGAGAGATACAACCTACCGTAGCCTACTGGCATGACCTAGAGAGTTACAACCTACTGTAGCCTACTGGCATGGCCTAGAGAGATTCAACCTACTGCAACCTACTGGCATGACACAGAGAGATACAACCTACTGTAACCTACTGGCATGACCTAGAGAGATACAACCACTGGTATGCAAGCATTTCTAAACTTTTTTCTCAATTTATGGGGTATTGTGATGTCATTATGAGGTATTGTCTGAAGATTGATAATTAAAAATATATATAATCCATTTTAGAATAGAACGTAACAAAATGTGTAAAAAGGGAACGGGTCTGAATGAATGTTGTATGTTCTAGTGGTGTCCAAGATAACAAAAAAATAGTATTTTCTTTCTACCAATTGATTGGTTGGAATGTTATGACGTGTATTTTTCCATATAGACACACCCCATGTGTTTAATAAAATCCACTGTATGTGTTGAATCAAATCAACTGTGTGTTGAATCAAATCAACTGTTTGTGTTGAATCAAATCAACTGTATGTGTGGAATCAAATCAACTGTATGTGTGGAATCAAATCAACTGTTTGTGTTGAATCAAATCAACTGTATGTGTTGGATCAAATCAACTGTATGTGTTGAATCAAATCAACTGTATGTGTTGAATCAAATCAACTGTATGTGTTGAATCAAATCAACTGTATGTGTTGAATCAAATCAACTGTTTGTGTTGAATCAAATCAACTGTATGTGTTGAATCAAATCAACTGTTTGTGTTGAATCAAATCAACTTGTTTGTATTGAATCAAATCAACAATATGTGTTGAATCAAATCAACTGTTTGTGTTGAATCAAATCAACTGTTTGTGTTGAATCAAATCAACTGTATGTGTTGAATCAAATCAACTGTTTGTGCGGAACTTAAACTGAACTGATGCTTCAAGCGTTTGATTAAATAATTAACACAAATGACTTGAGGAAGCCAGAGATCAATATAACCAGAAGGAAATAACCAACCGACCTGCTGCTGGCCTTCCTAAATTCTGACATTATGCTCATGAAGTTTCCAGGAAAAAAAAAATCAATTTAGAGTGCCAATTTATCTGACCATTTCTACCAATCTGCGTGTCAGTTATGAACGAGTTACAACACCTGTTTGGCCCCGCCACTTCTTGGGTCGGTGAAGTGCGGTATTAAATTGAAGGAATAAATCCGAGCCTCAAGCTTATCACCTGTGGAAGGCGGGGCTTCCAGTGAAGCGTGGATTTAATAGTATGTTGTACCTAGTTTCCCTCCTTCAGGGAACAGTAGTTATAGTCATAACATGTGGACTTAATAGTATGTTGTACCTACTTTCCCTCCTTCAGGGAACAGTAGTTATAGTCATAACATGTGGATTTAATAGTATGTTGTACCTAGTTTCCCTCCTTCAGGGAACAGTAGTTATAGTCATAACGTTACGCTTGTCATATGATGAACATCAACTTAAATACTAGATCTTGCTGTCAGACAGTTGTTTTGTATTCAGATCTCTGAAATGCACTCTAACTACGTAACATTTAGTGTCTCCTTATGTTACGCTGGGAAAACAGTTTTCATGGACACATGGAGGTTGCTAAATCCAGTGGTTGTAACTGAGAGTCACCTTAACTTTATTGACAACACCCAAATGCAAACTGTCATGAACGCGGTTTTTCAATAATGACACGTAATTCTTAATAGTGTAGCTGTTTTGTTAGTCACATGTTTAACTATCATCAGCTGATCCAGGAAATCATTTTCTGAATGCCAGTCACATGACAAACATCACGACATGCAACAACAACCAAAGTGCTTCTTCATTCATTACTCTGCTAAAGACAGTTATGCCGTGCTCCATGTTGGATCCAACATCCCTAACAAATTGATGTTTATAATGTTATTATCTGCTTGATTTACAGTAGGGTCTCGTTAGTATGTTTGGACATGGAGATACTTTGCTCATAATGTGTAGAGAATTGTTCCTTGATGAATAGGCTATTGTACAACACACAGAGCTATTTTCCTCTATTTATTGACATTTAGAATGACAACCCATTACAAAGTAGCCTCGTGGGATTATTCACTAAATGATCAGGTTATGAAATGTCATGAGTTTCCATGTTTCACCTGAAATATTCAATGATTTATAATCCTAGGTCTATGTTATTGTTAGGTGAAGTTATGGGTCCTACAGTAGATCTTTGTTATTGTTTCGTGACGTTATGGCTGATGTTACAGCTAGCCAAAGAGCATTTTACTGGTTAAGTGTTTTTTAAGTATATAGCAGTTGATTTGCGACAAAAACACAAACATATTAAGCAGGACATTCAAATGAGCCTTACAATTATAATCCAAAAGTAGTGTGAAATGCACTCATAAGCAACCTGTAAATGGAAGCTATTTTTGCTGTCAGCCTATGAGAACTCCCCTGAGTTTTCCCCCACGGTTGTGAATTAGTGAATAGACACAGAACTTAATGTGAGTTTCCTTGAGTAGCACTCCTGATCTTGTGCTGTAATATTCAGAATACATTGTGAAAACCTAAATTTTCTGCTCACCATTTTTGCTCTAGGCAGATATACTACATCCATAACTATCGGTGTCCTCATTAGCAGGGAGCATTCAAATGGTTTGTGCATTGCACTCGTGCTGCAATTTTAGCAAACACAGACAAGGGCCTACATTGGAGACCAATAGTTGTCTGGCACACTGCTTAGTATTTCAACCACTTGAATAACTTATTTCTAGCCTACAATCATCGATGTTACTACTAATGTGAAAACAAGATGAAATATGACTTGTTGCTAACTTGACTGTCTTAATTGTCAAATAATTTAACAGACGTCAATTGTTGAACAACTCATGGGTATGCTCTGGGCATCATCTTTTACCTCAAATATAAACAGTGGATTTCTGCTGTTCTGGGCCTCGAACCATCTGTCTGACTTTGTCATTCACACAGGAGAGAGACGGGACTATCGTGGATCCTCTGGGGAGCCTCAACAACATCATGATAATGACAAGGCAGAGAAGAGTCCTTCCAGATCAGATCACCTCAAGAAACACCAGCAGAGATACACAGGGAAGAGAACTCACTGCTGCTCTGACTGTGGGAAAAAAATAAACTCTTCATCAGACTTTAAAATACATCAAAGATTTCCCATTGGAGAGAAACCTTATGGATTTGATCAATGTGGGAAAAGTTTTACTGAGTCAAGCTTTCTCACTAAAAATCTGAGAATACACAAAGGAGAGAAACCATATAGTTGTGATCAATGTGGAAAGGGTTTCGGTACATCTGTCTGTCTGACAAAACACCCGAGAACACACACAGGAGAGAAACGTTATAGCTGTGATCAATGTGGGAAGAGTTTTACTTCATCTAGCTATCTAACTATACACCAGAGAACACACACAGGAGAGAAATCATATAGCTGTGATCAATGTGGAAAGAGTTTTGGTACATCTGGCCAAATGGCAACACACCAGAGTGAACACACACAGGAGAGAAATATTTTTTTATCTGTGATCAATGTGGGAAGAGTTTTACTCTGCTAAAAAGCCTGATCGTACACCAGCGGACACACACAGGAGATAAATCTTATAGCTGTGATCAATGTGGGAAGAGTTTTACTACATCTAGCTATCTAACTATACACCAGAGAACACACACAGGAGAGAAACCATATACAGTGCCTTGCGAAAGTATTCGGCCCTCATGAACTTTGCGACCTTTTGCCACATTTCAGGCTTCAAACATAAAGATATAAAACTGTATTTTTTTGTGAAGAATCAACAACAAGTGGGACACAATCATGAAGTGGAACGACATTTATTGGATATTTCAAACTTTTTTCACAAATCAAAAACGGAAAAATTGGGCGTGCAAAATTATTCAGCCCCCTTAAGTTAATACTTTGTAGCACCACCTTTTGCAGCTGTAAGTCGCTTGGGGTATGTCTCTATCAGTTTTGCACATCGAGAGACTGACATTTTTTCCCATTCCTCCTTGCAAAACAGTTCGAGCTCAGTGAGGTTGGATGGAGAGCATTTGTGAACAGCAGTTTTCAGTTCTTTCCACAGATTCTCGATTGGATTCAGGTCTGGACTTTGACTTGGCCATTCTAACACCTGGATATGTTTATTTTTGAACCATTCCATTGTAGATTTTGCTTTATGTTTTGGATCATTGTCTTGTTGGAAGACAAATCTCCGTCCCAGTCTCAGGTCTTTTGCAGACTCCATCAGGTTTTCTTCCAGAATGGTCCTGTATTTGGCTCCATCCATCTTCCCATCAATTTTAACCATCTTCCCTGTCCCTGCTGAAGAAAAGCAGGCCCAAACCATGATGCTGCCACCACCATGTTTGACAGTGGGGATTGTGTGTTCAGGGTGATGAGCTGTGTTGCTTTTACGCCAAACATAACGTTTTGCATTGTTGCCAAAAAGTTCAATTTTGGTTTCATCTAACCATAGCACCTTCTTCCACATGTTTGGTGTGTCTCCCAGGTGGCTTGTGGCAAACTTTAAATGACACTTTTTATGGATATCTTTAAGAAATGGCTTTCTTCTTGCCACTCTTCCTTAAAGGCCAGATTTGTGCAATATATGACTGATTGTTGTCCTATGGACAGAGTCTCCCACCTCAGCTGTAGATCTCTGCAGTTCATCCAGAGTGATCATGGGCCTCTTGGCTGCATCTCTGATCAGTCTTCTCCTTGTATGAGCTGAAAGTTTAGGGGGACGGCCAGGTCTTGGTAGATTTGCAGTGATCTGATACTCCTTCCATTTCAATATTATCGCTTGCACAGTGCTCCTTGGGATGATTAAAGCTTGGGAAATCTTTTTGTATCCAAATCCGGCTTTAAACTTCTTCACAACAGTATCTCGGACCTGCCTGGTGTGTTCCTTGTTCTTCATGATGCTCTCTGCGCTTTTAATGGACCTCTGAGACTATCACAGTGCAGGTGCATTTATACGGAGACTTGATTACACACAGGTGGATTGTATTTATCATCATTAGTCATTTAGGTCAACATTGGATCATTCAGAGATCCTCACTGAACTTCTGGAGAGAGTTTGCTGCTCTGAAAGTAAAGGGGCTGAATAATTTTGCACGCCCAATTTTTCAGTTTTTGATTTGTTAAAAAAGTTTGAAATATCCAATAAATGTCGTTCCACTTCATGATTGTGTCCCACTTGTTGATTCTTCACAAAAAAATACAGTTTTATATCTTTATGTTTGAAGCCTGAAATGTGGCAAAAGGTCGCAAAGTTCAAGGGGGCCGAATACTTTCGCAAGGCACTGTACCTGTAATCAATGTGGGAAGAGTTTTGCTTCATCTGGCCTTCATCTGGCCTGTTTTGACATTGCACTATTCCCATTTAGCAAAATTTATTTCCAAAGATGTTGAAAATAAGACTATGCCTGTCCAATATATTAAATTATGACAGACCAGCCAGATCTATTGTATCTATTATATTATGACAGACTAGCCAGATCTACTGTCTCTACTATATTTTGACAGACCAGCTAGACCTACTGTCCCTATTATATTATGACAGACCAGCTAGATCAACTGTTTCTATTATATTAGAACAGACCAGCTAGATCTACTGACTCTACTATATTATGACAGACCAGCTAGATATACTGTCTCTATTATATTAGAATTGACCAGCTAGATCTACCTTCTCTACTATATTATGAAAGACCAGCTAGACCTACTGTCCCTATGAAATTATGACAGACAAGCTCGATCTTCTGTCTCTATTATATTATGACAGACCAGCTAGTTCTGCTGTATCTACTATATTATGACAGACCAGCTAGATCTACTGTCTCTACTATATTATGACAGACCAGCTAGATCTACTGTCTCTATTATATTAGAACAGACCAGCTAGATCTACTGTCTCTACTATATTAGGAAATAACAGCTAGATCTACCTTCTCTAATATATTATGAAAGACCAGCTAGATCTACTGTCTCTGCTATATTATGACAGACCGACTAGATCTACTACTGTCTCTATTATATTATGACAGACCAGCTAGATCTACTGTCTCTACTATATTATGACAGACCAGCTAGATCTACTGTCTCTATTATATTAGAACAGACCAGCTAGATCTACTGTCTCTACTATATAATGAAATAACAGCTAGATCTACCTTCTCAACTATATTATGAAAGACCAGCTAGATCTACTGCAGCTATTATATTTTGACAGACCAGCTAGATCTACTGTCTCTACTATATTATGACAGACCAGCTAGATCTACTGCAGCTATTATATTTTGACAGACCAGCTAGATCTACTGTCTCTTCTATATTATGACAGACCAGCTAGATCTACTGTCTCTATTATATTAGAACAGACCAGCTAGATCTACATTCTCTACTATGTTATGAAAGACCAGCTAGACCTACTTTCCCTTTTAAATTATGACAGACAAGCTAGATCTACTGTCTCTACTATATAATGACAGACCAGCTAGACCTACTGTAGACCTACTGGCTCTACTATATTATGACAGACCAGCTAGATCTACTGTATCTATTATATTATGACAGACCAGCTAGATCTACTTTCTGTACTGTATTATGACAGACCAGCTAATCCTAATGTCTCTATTATATTAGAAAAGACCAGCTAGATCTACTGTCTCTACTATATTATGACAGACTAGCTATTCCTACTGTCCCTATTAAATTATGACAGACCAGCTTGATCTACTGTCCCTAATAAATTATGACAGACCAGCTAGATCTACTGTCTCTATTATATTACTACAGCCCACAAACATCGACTGTCTTTATTATATTACGACAGACCAGCTAGATCTACTGTCTCTACTATATTATGACAGACCAGCTAGATCTACTGTCTCTATTATATTAGAACAGACCAGCTAGATCTACTGTCTCTACTATATTATGACAGATCAGCTAGATCTACTGTCTCTATAATATTATGACAGACCAGCTAGATCTACTGTATCTATTATATTATGACAGACCAGCTAAACCTAATGTCTCTATTATATTAGAAAAGACCAGCTAGATCTACATTCTCTACTATATTATGAAAGACCAGCTAGATCTACTATCGCTATTATATTATGACAGACCAGCTAGATCTACTGTAGCTATTATATTATGACAGACCAGCCAGATCTACTGTCTCTATTATATTATGACAGACCATCTAGATATACTGTCTCTATTATATTATGACAGACCAGCTAGATTTACTGTAGCTATTATATGATGACAGACCCGCTGGATCTACTGTCTCAACCATATCATGACAGACCAGCTAGATCTACTGTCTCTATTATATTAGAACAGACCAGCTAGATCTACCTTCTCTACTATTTTATGGAAGACCAGCTAGACCTACTGTCCCTATTACATTATGACAGACCAGCTAGATCTACTGTATCTATTATATTATGACAGACCAGCTCGATCTACTGTCTCTACTATATTATGATAGACCAGCTAGATCTACTGTCTCTATTATATTACTACAGCCCAGATACATCTACTGTCTCTACTACATTTTGACAGACCAGCTAGACCCACTGTCACTATTAAATTATGACAGACCAGCTAGATCTACTGTCTCTACTATATTATAAAAGACCAGCTAGATCTACTGTCTCTATTATATTATGACAGACCAGCTAGATCTACCTTCTCTACTATATTATGAAAGACCAGCTAGATCTACCTTCTCTATAATATTATAACAGACCTTTATTATGACTGGTCTTTCGTACTATAGTGAGAAGTATCAGTATAGACCTAGTCTGTTCATTATATACATGATGTATTGTTACACCATGTAGGAGTAGTATAGACCTAGTCTGTTCATTATATACATCTCCATGATGTATTGTTACACCACGTAGGAGCAGTATAGACCTTGTCTGTTCATTATATACATCTACATGATGTATTGTTACTCCATGTAGGAGCAGTATAGACCTAGTATGTTCATTATATACATCTACATGATGTATTGTTACACCATGTAGGAGCAGTATAGACCTAGTCTGTTCATTATACACATCTACATGATGTATTGTTACACCATGTAGGAGCAGTATAGACCTAGTCTGTTCATTATACACTTCTACATGATGTATTGTTACACCAACAAAATAATGGGAAGTTATATTACTTTATACTAATACAAAACTCAGAGAAAGAGATTTAGATTAACACGAAATTCTCAAAAGGTAGGGTTCTGAATTATTGCCACCCATGTTGATTTTGTGCCTAATTTACAATTTCTTTGTTGATGTGTCTTGCTGGAAGATCCACTTATGGCCAAGTTTCAGCCTCCTAGCAGAGAGGTAACCAGGTTTTGGGCTAAAATATCCTGGTAGTGGGTAGAGTTTATTTATTTATTGTATACAGTAATTTTTGCTCATCTTTATCAAGGGTATCAATAACTAGGTGCTTATTTTGATATCTAGTTATTTGACTGACTGAATCAGAAAAACAGATGTGGAGTATTTGTAGAGTTTGTTTTACATTTTCATAAAAATTCTGAACTAATCAAACACTTGTTTCTTTTTTTATGTGTTTATATAATATTCGTATTTAATGGAAAGGAAAAAAACGTTTCCCTAAACTGCTTTTCAAATATTATAATTCAATGAAGAAGAAAGAAAGTTTCCCTCCTCAACTGCGTTTCCTCCCTCCGGACAGCAGATGGCGATATGTGTCTTTCAGGCGATATTTCTACTGTGACGTATAATCTAGTGGACGGAACGCTTCTTCAACAACTGCAGCCACCTCGGTAGCTCGCTGGACAACAAAGTCTGAACATTCAAGTTATTTAGACAATTTCGTGTTTTATTTGCCACTATGATTTAATCATACTTATGTGGAAACAACTAGTTACCCCATTTAATTTAATATTTACGTTTTAAGTCAACTAGCTGGCTGGTTAAGTTAGCGCTAGTCTAGTCGCTAATGCTAACTAGCTAACATCCCCGACCATGAGCTCACTAAGCTACTCTACTCCTGATAAAGAAGAGGAGGTCTGCTGGACGGTCAAAGAATCTCTCGTGAAAGAGGAGGAGGAAGAGGAGGATGTTACAATACAAAAGCAAGTAGAGGGTGAGGCTGTTAGGGTGAAAGAAGAAGAGAACGACGTTTCAGTGAAAGAAGAGGAAGATGCGATCAGAGTGAAAGAGGAGGAGGGTGTTACTGTGAAAGAAAATGAGGAAGATGCCGTTTTTGGAGTGGAGGATGAAGTGAAAGAAGATGAAGACGCTTTTGGAATGAAGGATGCAGAAGGGGAGATTACTGTCACATTAGAGGAGGACGAAGAAGAGAAGACTGGAGAACTGATTAACACCAGCAAATATAGTGAGTACTATCTTATAAAACAGGGAAATTAATCTGATTAACACCAGTAAATACAGTGAGTACTATCTTATAAAACAGGGACATTGATCTGATTAACACCAGTAAATACAATGAGTACTATCTTATGAAACAGGGGCACAAACTCTGCAGTTGTTGAACTAATGTGTGATTTTTAAAAGGGCACTACACTTGGTTATGTTTTTGTACTGTATGAATTGTTCATGACGTCCTCCAGTGATAAAAAAAAAAACTTTTCCTGTTGAAAAGTGATATATAAATACAGTAACGTATAAGTTTGAGCAAAATAGTGTTTCTTTAGAAAACTGCAAACTAGAAGGAGTGAGTTATGTAAGGCCTTCAAGGAGTTGGCTTGATGGGATGTCGTGATGTCATCCAATAGGCGACAGATCTTCATGTGAATATTCATTATTCTTTTTAAAATCCTTCCTGTTCTGTCAAGTTGGTTATTGATCATAGCTAGAAAGCCATTTTCAAGTCTTGCTATAGACTTTCAAGACGATTTAAGTCCAATCTGTAACTAGGCCACTCAGGAACATTCAATGTCATCTTGGTAAGTTCATCCAGTGTAGATTTGGCCGTGCTCCATGTTGGATCCAACATCCCTAACAAATTGGTGTTTATAATGTGTTATTGTCCGCTTGATTTACAGTAGGTTCTCGTTAGTCTGTTTGGACACAGAGATACTTAGCTCATAATGTGTAGAGAACTGTTCCTTGATGGATAGGCTATTGTACAACACACAGGGCTATTTTCCTTTATTCAGGGCATTTAGAATGACAACACATTACAGAGTAGCCTAGTGGGATTATTCACAAAATTATCTGGTTATGCAATGTCATGACAAAGACATTTTTGTTTCCATGTTTCACCTGAAATATGAAATGATTTATAGTCCTAGGTCTATGTTGCGTGAAGTTATGTTACGTGAAGTTATTGGTCCTACAGTAGGTCAATGTTGTTGTTAGGTGAAGTTATGGGTTCTACAGTAGGTCTATGTTAGGTGAAGTTATGGGTTCTACAGTAGGTCTATGTTAGGTGAAGTTATGGGTCCTACAGTAGGTCTGTAGTTGTTGTTAGGTGAAGTTATGGGTCCTACAGTAGGTCTATGTTGTTGATAGGTGAAGTTATGGGTTCTACAGTAGCGCTATGTTAGGTGAAGTTATGGTTCCTACAGTAGGTCTATTTTGTTGTTAGGTGAAGTTATGTGTCCTACAGTAGGTCTATTTTGTTGTTAGGTGAAGTTATGTGTCCTACAGTAGGTCTATGTTGTTGTTAGGTGAAGTTATGGGTTCTACAGTAGCGCTATGTTAGGTGAAGTTATAGGTCCTACAGTAGGTCTATGTTGTTGATAGGTGAAGTTATGGGTCCTACAGTAGATCTATTTTGTTGTTAGGTAAAGTTATGGGTCCTACAGTAGGTCTATGTTGTTGTTAGGTGAGGTCATGGGTCCTACAGTAGGTCTATGTTGTTGTTAGGTGATGTTATGTGTCCTACAGTAGATCTATTTTGTTGTTAGGAGAAGTTGTGTCCTACAGTAGGTCTATGTTGTTGATAGGTGAAGTTATGGGTTCTACAGTAGCGCTATGTTAGGTGAAGTTATGGGTCCTACAGTAGGTCTATGTTGTTGATAGGTGAAGTTATGGGTCCTACAGTAGATCTATTTTGTTGTTAGGTGAAGTTATGGGTCCTACAGTAAGTCTATGTTAGGTGAGTATATGGGTCTTACAGTATGTCTATATTGTTGTTAGGTAAAGTCATGGGTCCTACAGTAGGTCTATGTTGTTGTTAGGTGAAGTCATGGGTCCTACAGTAGGTCTATGTTGTTGTTAGGTAAAGTTATGGGTCCTACAGTAGGTCTATGTTGTTGTTAGGTGAAGTCATGGGTCCTACAGTAGGTCTATGTTGTTGTTAGGTGAAGTCATGGGTCCTACAGTAGGTCTATGTTGTTGTTAGGTGATGTTATGTGTCCTACAGTAGATCTATTTTGTTGTTAGGAGAAGTTGTGTCCTACAGTAGGTCTATGTTGTTGATAGGTGAAGTTATGGGTTCTACAGTAGCGCTATGTTAGGTGAAGTTATGGGTCCTACAGTAGGTCTATGTTAGGTGAAGTTATAGGTCCTACAGTAGGTCTATGTTATTGTTAGGTGAAGTTATGGGTCCTACAGTAGGTCTATGTTGTTGTTAGGTGAAGTTATGGGTCCTACAGTAGGTCTATGTTAGGTGAGTATATGGGTCCTACAGTAGGTCTATGTTGTTGTTAGGTGATGTTATGTGTCCTACAGTAGGTCTATGTTGTTGATAGGTGAAGTTATGGGTTCTACAGTAGCGCTATGTTAGGTGAAGTTATGGGTCCTACAGTAGGTCTATTTTGTTGTTAGGTGAAGTTATGTGTCCTACAGTAGGTCTATGTTGTTGATAGGTGAAGTTATGGGTCCTACAGTAGATCTATTTTGTTGTTAGGTGAAGTTATTGGTTCTACAGTAGCGCTATGTTAGGTGAAGTTATGGGTCCTACAGTAGGTCTATGTTGTTGTTAGGTGAAGTCATGGGTCCTACAGTAGGTCTATGTTGTTAGGTGATGTTATGTGTCCTACAGTAGGTCTATGTTGTTGTTAGGTGAAGTTATGGGTCCTACGGTAGGTTTGTGTTGTTGTTAGGTGACGTTATTGTTAGGGTAAAGTTATGGGTCCTACAGTAGGTCTATGTTGTGGTTGTTAGGTGAAGTTATGGGTCCGACAGTAGGTCTATGTTGTTGTTAGGTGAAGTTATTGGTCCTACAGTAGGTCTATGTTGTTGTTAGGTTACGGTATGGGTCCAACAGTAGGTCTATGTTGTTGTTAGGTGAAGATATGGGTCATACAGTAGATCTATGTTAGGTGAAGTTATGGGTTCCTACAGTAGGTTTATGTTGTTGTTAGGTTAAGGTATGGGTCCAACAGTAGGTCTATGTTGTTGTTAGGTGAAGTTATGGGTCCTACAGTAGAGCTATGTCGTTGTTAGGTGAAGTTATGGGTCCTACAGTAGGTTTATGTTGTTGTTAGGTGAAGTTATGGGTCCTACAGTAGGTTTATGTTGTTGTTAGATGAAGTTATGGGTCCTACAGTAGGTCTATGTTGTTAGGTAAAATTATGGGTCCTACAGTAGGTCTATCACAGGTATTCCCAAACTGGAGTATGCCGTCAGGGGTGCGCCTAGTACTAATGTGAACCACATTTTAAAAAATGTACAAATAATAAATTTTCTTCACATTTTCAAACTGTCAATTTATATTTTCCAACAGGGCTATACATTTGGGTGAGGTTTTTTCTCACCTGAGTAGCCTCGTTTCACTGGCAAAAATAAAATTAAACCATCTAGTGTTCTGTGAAATAGCAACACAATGTCAAATACAGGTACCGTAGTCAAATAATTAACTTCCAATCACATTAACCATTACTCTCTCGCAGGAATTCCACTAATGTATGTAGCCAAACGTAGCTGCTGCTCATGTTGGTATCTGTACTGATTGCGCAGGGAGACATAGTAGAGTGGTAACGCACGTGCAAGCAGTTGCTCCCGACGCCACTTGGGTACACTGCAGCATCTACCAAAAGGCTCTTGCTGCCAAGGGAATGCCTGACAGTTTGGAAAATGTTTTGGACACCACAGTGATAATGGTTAACTTTGTTAAAGCAAGGCCCCTGAACTCTCGTGTATTTTCTGCACTATGCAATTATATGGGCAGCAACCATGTAACGCTTTTACAACATACAGTGCTGGTTATCAAGGGGGGTTATCAAGGGGCAAAGTATTGACACGTTTTTCTTTTAAATTGAGAGACGACCTTAAAGTTTTCTTTACCGACCATAATTTTCACTTGTCTGACCGCTTGCATGATGATGAGTTTCTCACATGACTGGCCTATCTGGGTGATGTTTTTTCTCGCCTGAATGATCTGAATCTAGGATTACAGGGACTCTCCGCAACTATATTCAATGTGTGGGACAAAATTGAGGCTATGATTAAGAAGTAGGAACTGTTCTCTGTCTGCATTACCAAGGACAATCACTCTGTCTGCATTACCAAGGACAATCATTCTATGATTTTTTTGTGTGCAAATGAACTCAAGCTTACAGACTATGTCAAATGTGATATAGCGAAGCACCTGAGTTGGGTGCACAATTACGCAGGTACTTTCCCGAAACGGATGACACGAACAAACAACTGGATTCCTTATCCCTTTCATGCCTTGCCTCCAGTCCACTTACCGATATCTTAACAAGAGAACCTCATCGAAATTGCAACAAGGTTCTGTGAAAATGTTATTTAATCAGAAGGATTGGGCTGCGCTCAGAGTATCCTGCCTTGGCAAATCGCACTGTTAAAACACTGATGCCCTTTGCAACTACGTACCTATGTGAGAGTGGATTCTCGGCCCTCACTAACTAAATGCAGGCACAGACTGTGTGCTGAAAATGATTTAAGACTGAGAGACTCCAGTACAACCCAACATTGCAGAGTTATGTGCATCCTTTCAAGCACACCCTTGTCATTAACCTGTGGTGAGTTATTCACAATTTCAATGAACAAAGGTTTTATTTGTAAGATGGTTAAATAAAGAGCAAAATGATTGCTTTATATTATTATTAGTGCACTGGTCCTCTGTCAATTTCCACCAGCCGGGTTGTGATGAACTTATGTTTAATAAATGTATAGTATAGTGTGTGTGTGTGTCACGTTCTGACCTTTGTTTCCTTTGTTTTGTATTTATTTAGTATGGTCAGGGCGTGAGTTGGGGTGGGAAGTCTGTTTGTTTTTCTATGATTTGGGGATTTGTACGTTTCGGCCTAGTATGGTTCTCAATCAGAGGCAGGTGTCATGGCAGGTGTCATGTCTCTGATTGAGAATCATACTTAGGTAGCCTGGGTTTCACTGTTTGTTTGTGGGTGTTTGTTTCCGTGTCTGTGTACTGTTTTGGGTTTCGTTCATTCCACGTTTATTGTGTTTTGTATTCAGTTGTTCATGTGTACTATTTCTTATTAAAAGAACCATGGACACTTACCACGCCGCATATTGGTCCTCTGATCCTTCTCACCTCTCCTCTTCGGAAGAAGAGGAGGAAATCCCTTAGTGTGCTAACAATGATGGCAAAAAACAACACTTGAGAGTGCGCTGACCCAGGTGCTAGAGGGGGTACGCAGCTGGAGGTTTCCTCATTAGCATGGAGGGGTTTCTACAACCAAATTGCCCTCGTGCCACAATTTTAACAAACACAGAAAGGGGTCTACATTGGAGACCAAAAGTCTTCTGGCACACTGCTTAGGGGTTCAGCAACTTTAACTTATTTCTAGCCTACAATCGTCGATGTTACTACTAATGTGAAAACAAGACCAAATATGACTATTGTTGCTCACTTGACAATTGTCAAATAATTTAACAATGTCAATTGTTGTACAAGTTCATGGGTACACTCTGGGCATCACCTTTTACCTCAAATTAACAATGGATTTCTGCTGTTGTCGGCCTTTAACCATCTGTCTGACTTTGTTGTTCACACAGGAGAGAGACGGGACTATCGTGGATCCTCTGGGGAGCCTCAACAACAACATGATGCTGACGAGGCAGAGAAAAGTCTCTCCAGATCAGAACACCTCAAACACCTGCAGAGACCCACAGGGAAGAAATCTCATTGCTGCTCTGACTGTGGGAAACATTGCACATATTCATCAAAGCTTAAAATACACCAGCGAGTGCACACAGGAGAGAAGCCTTATAGCTGTAATAAATGTGGGAAGAGTTTTACTCAGTTAAGCAACCTGCTATCACACCAGAGAACACACACAGGAGAGACAGCTTATAGCTGTGATCAGTGTGGCAAGGGTTTTACTAATTCAAGAAAGCTGGTATCACACCAGAGAATACACACAGGAGTGAAGCCTTATAGCTGTGATCAGTGTGGGAAGAGTTTTACTCGGTCAACCAACCTGGTATCACACCAGAGAACACACACAGGAGAGCAGCCTTATAGCTGTGATCAGTGTGGCAAGAGTTTTACTAATTCAAGAAACCTCCTTTCACACCAGAGAACACACACAGGAGAGAAGCCATATAGCTGTGATCAATGTGGCAAGAGTTTTACTCAGTCAAGCAACCTGGTATCACACCAGAGAACACACACCGGAGAGCAGCCATATAGCTGTGAGCAATGTGGAAAAAACTTCTCTTGGATAGGACACCTTAAAGGACACCAGAGAACACACACAGGAGAGAAACCTTATAGCTGTAATCAATGTGGGAAGAGTTTTACTCATTCAAGTTATCTTAAAAAACACCAGAGAACACACACAGGAGAAAAGCGTTATAGCTGTGATCAGTGTGGCAAGAGTTTTACTCATTCATGCAACCTGGTATCACACCAGAGAACACACACAGGAGAGCAGTCATATTGCTGTGATCAATGTGGTAAGAGTTTTGCTCAGTCAAGTAGCCTGGTATCACACCAGAGAATACACACAGGAGAGCAGCCATATAGATGTGATCAGTGTGGCAAGAGTTTTACTCAGTCAAACAATCTGGTATCACACCAGAGAACACACACAGGAGAGAAGCCTTATAGCTGTGATCAGTGTGGCAAGAGTTTTACTCATTCAAGTAATCTGAAAACGCACCAGAGAACACACACAGGAGAGAAGCCTTATAGCTGTCATCAGTGTGGCAAGAGTTTTACTTCATTAAGCAACCTGGTATCACACCAGAGAACACACACAGGAGAGAAGCCTTTTTGCTGTGATCAGTGTGGCAAGAGTTTTACTCAGTCAAGCAACCTGGTATCACACCAGAGAACACACACAGGAGAGCAGTCATAAAAATGATCAGGGCAAAAGCCTTGAAGAGCACCAGAGAACACACACAGGAGAGAAGCCTTATAGCTGTGATCAATGTGACAAGATATACTCTCATTCAAGTGGTCTGATTAAACATCAGAAAATGCATGCAGGAGATCCACAGAGTGTGGAATGATCTCCAACACCAGACCTACAAGTCGGAAGTTTACATACACCCAACCACTCCTCAAATTTATTTTTAAGAAACTATAGTTTTGGCAAGTCGGTTAGGACATCTACTTTGTGCATGATACAGGTAATTTTTTCAACAATTGTTAACAGACTGATTTTTTCACTTATAAATCACTGTATCACAATTCCAGTGGGTCAGAGGTTTACATACACTAAGTTGACTGTGCCTTCAAACAGCTTGGAAAATTCCAGAAAATGATGTCATGGCTTTAGAAGTTTCTGATAGGCTAATTGACATCATTTGAGTCCATTGGAGGTGTACCTGTGGATGTATTTCAAGGCCTACCTTCAAACTCAGTGCCTCCTTGCTTGACATCATGGGAAAATCAAAAGAAATCAGCCAAGACTTCAGAAAAAAAGATTGTAGACCTCCACAAGTCTGGTTCATCCTTGTGAGCAATTTCCAAATGCCTGAATGTATCATCTGTACAAAGAATAGTACCACTCAGCTGTCATACCGTTCAGGAAGGTTCTGTCTCCTAGAGATGAACGTACTTTGGTACGAAAAGTGGAAATCAATCCCAGAACAACAGCAAAGGACCTTGTGAAGATGGAGGAAACAGGTACAAAGGTATCTATATCCACAGTAAAACAAGTCCTATATCGACATAACCTGAAAGGCCGCTCAGCAAGGAAGAAGCCACTGCTCCAAAACAGCCATAAAAAAGCTAGACAACTGCACATGAGGACAAAGATCATACTTTTTGGAGAAATGCCCTCTGGTCTGATGAAACAAAAATAGAACTGTTTGGCCATAATGACCATCATTATGTTTGAAGGAAAAAGGGGGAGGCTTGCAAGCCGAAGAACACCATCCCAACCATGAAGCACGGGGATGGCAGCATCATGTTGTGGGGGTGCTTTGCTGCAGGAGCTACTGGTGCACTTCACAAAATAGATGGCATCATGAGGTAGGAAAATTATGTGGATATATTGAAGCAACATCTGCATTGCTTGGTCGGAAATGGGTCTTCCAAAAGGACAGTGACCCCAAGCATACTTCCAAAGTTGTGGCAAAATGGCTTAAGGACAACAAAGTCAAGGTATTGGAGTGGCCATCACAAAGCCCTGATCTCAATCCTATAGAAAATGTGTGGGCAGAACTGAAAAAGCGTGTGCCAGCAAGGAGGCCTACAAACCTGACTCCATTACATCAGCTCTGTCAGGAGGAATGGGCAAAAATTCACCCAACTTATTGTGGGAAGCTTTTTGAAGGCTACCTGAAACGTTTGACCCAAGTTAAAGAAATTAAAGGCAATGCTACCAAATACTAATTGAGTGTATGTAAACTTCTGACCCACTGGGAATCTGACGAAAGAAATAGAAGCTGAAATAAATCATTCTCTCTACTATTATTCTGAAATGTCAAATTCTTAAAATAAAGTGGTGGTCTTAACTGACCTAAAACAGGGAATTTTTACGAGGATTAAATGTCAGGAATTGTGAAAAACTGAGTTTAAGTGTATTTGGCTGAGGTGTATGTAAACTTTCGACTTGTATATACATCATATCACATTTTATTTGTCACATACACATGTTTAGCAGATGTTATTGTGGGTGTAGCAAAATGCTTGTGTTTCTAGCTTCCAACAGTCCAGTAATATAAGAATATATAAATATTTAGGCAAGCGATGTCAGAGCGGCATAGACTAAGTTACAGTAGAATAGGATAGAATACAGTATATACATATGAGATGAGTAATGCATAGACTAAGATACAGTAGAATAGTATAGAATACAGTATATACATATGAGATGAGTAATACATAGACTAATATACAGTAGTATATACCAGAGGTGGGACAAAGTCATTGTTTTACAAGTCTCAAGTCTTAGCACTCAAGTCCCAAGTCAAGACAAGCTATGGGGCGCAGTCGGGCGATGTTGGCGGTTACACAATCGCCCAACCTTAACACACACACACACCCTCTCTGTGTGTGGTTACAGTAGGCTAACGTATGTCAATGGTTTTAGGAACAGCAGTAACATCAGGTAGGATTTAGGCTACCAACTGCCTAGCCAGTTGTTGCTCAATCTTGGGTGCAATGTTCACGTTCCCGCACTGACTGACTGTGTGGAGTCTCATTGATTTAATGTTACGTTAGCCTACATGCTATACTAGCAAAACAATTAATTATATAGCTGTCGGCTATATTAGCCACGACTTACCGTTCTTTGTGCAGCTTCAAATGTCGAACAAAGTTGGAAGTTGGTGCGCCTCCGTCTGTAATTTTCTTCCCAGATGTTTTGCAAGTTGCAATCCGTTTTTTGTTAATACAGCGTCGTCTTTATATCCGAAAATAATAATTACTTAATTAAATAAAGCGTCCCAATGGTAAAACGTTTGATTTAATAAAATGTCCATAATATCTACATTAATAGTGGAATGATCATGTTTCACAATATTCCTAAACATAAAAATATATTATCGATCTTCTATTGTGTTATTGACTGAATGTTTGTTCATGTGTAACTGTGTTGTTTTTGTCACACTGCTTTGCTTATCTTGGCCAGGTCGCAGTTGTAAATGAGAACTTGTTCCTGATTAAATAAAGGTGAAATAATAATAATAATACAAAAATGTAGGAGTATCTACATGATGTATTGTTACACCATGTAGCAGCAGTATAGAGGTCAGTGGGGGACAAAATTGTTGACACCCTTGATAAAGATGAGATAAACGACTCTATAAAATAAAGAATTCAAATACTGATCTATATTGTATGTAAAAAAATAAAGGGAAATTATATTATTTTATACGAATACAATTGCTCAGAGAAAGAGATATAGTTTAACATGTAATTCTCAAAAGGTAGGGGTCTGAATTATTGCTACCAATGTTTTCAATATTCCAGCACCCTCCCCTTGGGAGGATAACAACACTGAAATGTTTTATGAGATTCAAGAACACATTGGGTGGGATCTTAGACCATTCCTCCATACAGAATCTCTCCAGGTCCTTGATTTATTTTGTCTGTGCTTATGGACTGCCCTGTTCAATTCAAACCACAGGTTTTCAATGGAGTTCAAGTCCGAAGACTGAGATGGCCGTTGAAAATGTTGATTTTGTGCCCAATTAATTAATTTCTTCGTGGGTGTTGATGTGTCTTGATGGAAGATCCACTTATGGCCAAGTTTCAGCCTCCTAGCAGAGAGGTAACCAGGTTTTGGGCTAAAATATCCTGGTAGTGGGTAAAGTTGATTTATTTTATACATACATTTTTGCTCATCTTTATCAAGGGTATCAATAAGTAGGTGCTTATTATTAGTTATTTGAATGAATCAGAAATACAGATGTGGAGTAGATGTAGAGTTTGCTTTGAATTCTCATAAAAATCTGACCTAATCAAACAACACTTGTTGCTCTTTGTACGTGTTGATATAATATTCATATTTAATGGAGAGGAAAAATGTTTCCCAAAACTGCTTTATAATATTATAATTCATTGAAGGAAAAAAAACAAGCTTTCCCTCCTCAACTGCGTTTCCTCCCTCCGGACAGCAGATAGCGATGTGTCTTTCAGGCGATGTTTCTACTGTGGCGTAAAATCAAGTGGACGGAACGCTCTTCAACAACTGCAGCCACCTCGGTAGCTCGCTAGCCAACAAAGTCGGAACATTCAAGTTATTTAGAAAGTTTCGTGTTTTATTTGACACTATGATTTAAATATACTTATGTGGAAACAACTAGATACCCCATTTAATTTCATATTTACGTTGTAAGTCAACTAGCTGGCTGGTTAAGTTAGCACTAGTCTGGTAACTAATGCTAGCTAGCTAACATCCCCGACCATGAGGTCACTAAGCTACTCTCCTCCTGCTAAAGAAGAGGAGGTCTGCTGGACGGAGAAAGAAGCTCTCGTGAAAGAGGAGGAGGAAGAGGAGGCTATTACAATACAAAAACAAGTAGAGGGTATGGCTGTTACCGTGAAAGAAGAAGAGAAAGACGTTTCAGTGAAAGAAAAGAAAGACACCTTCAGAGTGAAAGAGGAAGATGCAGTTTTTCGAGATGAGGATGAAGAGGGGGAGATTACTGTCACATTAGAGGAGGATGAAGAAGAGAAGACTGGAGATCTGATTAACACCGGTAAATACAGTGAGTACTATCTTTTGAAACAGGGACATTGATCTGATTATCACCAGTGAATACAGTGAGTACTATCTTATAAAACGGACATTGATCTGATTGCCACCAGTAAATACAGTGAGTACTATCTTATAAATCTGTATCTTATAAAACAGGGGCACAAACTCTGCAGTTGTTGAACTAATGTGTGATTTTAAAAGGGCATTCTACACTTGAATATGTTTTTGTACTGTAGGAATTGTTCATGACGTCCTCCAGTGATTTTTAACTTTTCCTGTTGAAAAGTAATATATAAATACAGTAAAGTATAAACACACTAAAGGGAAAAAAATAAATGTCTTGAGCAAAATAGTTTTTTTTTTTTGACAACTGCAAGCTTGAAGGAGTGAGTGATGTTATGGTAAGGCCTTCAGGTAGTTGGCTTGATGGGAAGTCGTGATGTCATCCAATAGGAGACAGATCTTAATGTGAATATTCCTTATTCTTTTTAAAATCCTTCCTGTTCTGTCAAGTTGGTTGTTGATCATTGCTAGAAAGCCATTTTCAAGTCTTGCCATTGACTTTCAAGACGATTTAAGTCCAATCTGTAACGAGGCCACTCAGGAACATTCAATGTAATCTTGGTAAGCTCCTCCAGTGTAGAGTTGGCCTTGTGGTTTAGATTATTGTCCTGTTAAGACAGTTTTTCATATTCAGATCTCTGAAATGCACTCTACCTACGTAACATTTAGTGTCTCCTTATATTACGCTGGGAAACAGTTTATGGGCACAGAAATCCTAAATAATTTCAGTGAATGCAGAATGCCATGTTTTTATTTGTTGGCTTTATGTAGGCTGTTGTATTTTACATAGTTGGCAATAAAAGTTACTTTGTACTTTGTTGATTTGTATAATTTTTATTTAGATTTAGATAGAATGTAGATTATTCACAGACAATGATTTTGAGATACTATTATAATTTAAATGAAACTGTTCCACGAAAATGTGCATATGAAAATCATAACCGCCACACAGATTGGTAGAAATGGTCAGATAAATCGGCACTACAACTGGAAAAGGTTGCAGACTGCTGGTGCAGTCTATTACTGAAAATTTCAGGAGCAGAACGGCAAAATTTACGAAGTCCAGCAGCAGAGAGGGGCTCTCTCTGGTCGGGTTATGTTGATGACCGGGCCCCTCTGGTCGGTTTATGTTGACGACCGGATGCCTCTGGTCGGGTTATGTTGACGACCAGATGCCTCTGGTCGGGTTATGTTGACGACCGGATGCCTCTGGTCGGGTTATGTTGACGACCGGATGCCTCTGGTCGGGTTATGTTGACGACCGGATGCCTCTGGTCGGGTTATGTTGACGACCGGATGCCTCTGGTCGGGTTATGTTGACGACCGGATGCCTCTGGTCGGGTTATGTTGACGACCGGATGCCTCTGGTCGGGTTATGTTGACGACCGGATGCCTCTGGTCGGGTTATGTTGACGACCGGATGCCTCTGGTCGGGTTATGTTGACGACCGGATGCCTCTGGTCGGGTTATGTTGACGACCGGCTCCCTCTGGTCGGGTTATGTTGACGACCGGCTCCCTCTGGTCGGGTTATGTTGACGACTGGCTCCCTCTAGTCATTTGTGTGTATAATTTATTTAATCAAACAGCGTGCTTAAAGCATCAGACAAGTTCAGTACATATAGATTATATAAAAACACATGGGGCGATTGGTAGAAAGAACAGATGACTGACTCTTGGTTGACCAAGATGTATTTTAGTTGGGGACAGCACTGGAACATGATTCTGGGGCTCCCGAGTGGCACAGCAGACACGGCATCTCAGTGCTTGAGGTGTCACTACAGACACCCATGTTCAAATCCAGGCTGTATCACGAAAGGCCGTGATTGGGAGTCCAATAGGACGTCATCCAGCGTCATCCAGGGTAGGCAGTCATTGTAAATAAGAAATATGTTCTTAACTGACTTGCCTAGTTAAATAAAAGTTACATTTAAACAAATGAAAAATTGTGTTTCATGACAAACCATTTTTTACAAATCCGTCAAGGCGCCAACTTTGAGAAGGGTTTAAAACAAAGGTTTCAAACCAATTCATGAATGTAATTGAATCTAGGTATGTCTTGCCTTTAATGTAAGGGCATGAAAAAAAAATGGCTGAATATGATACAATGACTTATCAATAGCTTTAATAATTTGACCCCCACGGGAAATCTACACTGGCAATTCTAGAATATACGATATATCCTAGAAACCTGGTTAAACTATCATTATGACATCATGGATGAATTCTAGAATATACTATATAGCCTAGAAATCTGGTTAAACTATCATTATGACCTCATGGATGAATTCTAGAATATACTATATAGCCTAGAAACCTGGTTAAACTATCATTATGACATCACGGATGGCCAGTCCTTGTATTCATAGTGTAGTGAATTCAGGGGGTAGCCCTGAGCTGAACTCAAACCTGGGTCCAGCGACTGTCAAGCCAACACCGAGGTCGCTAGGTGTTGGGTTACGGTTTCTACCGTTCTCAATGAATTTGAGTGGTTACACTTCTTCTTCCTCCATCCCTCAGCTGTTTACCAAACCAAGTCTCTGGGCAGCCATTTTGTTGCTGTTTAAAAAAAACACATATTTTTGATACTATAATAGATGACAGTTTATTCTGATGTAGTGAATATGAGACACATGAAAATAATGTCTTTACTAATTATGAATTAGTAGAAATTGTTAAATCCACTATACGATAGTGGATTCTTTTAGGTGTCTAGGTAAGTCTATGGTGGCCTGAATTGGTTCCCAATCAGAGGCAGCTGTTTATCGTTGTCTCTGATTGAGGACCATATTTAGGTAGCCATATTCCTTCGGTATTTTGTGGGTTCTTGGTCTATGTTTATTTGCCTGACTGCACTGCCCATATTAGCTTCACGGTTCGTTTTGTATTGATAGTTTGTTCAGTGTTCTGTCTTTAATTAAAAAAGAAAATACGCTTACCATTCTGCGCCTTGGTCTCCTCCATACAACAACCGTGACAGAAGAACCCACCATAAAAGGACCAAGCAGATTGTTCCGGAGGAGCAGTCAGTATGGACATGGGAGGAAATTCTGGAGGGAGCAGGACCCTGGACGCAGCCGGGGGAGTATCACCTTTCTAAGGAGGAGATGGAGGCAGCGAAAGCGGAATGGCGATACTACGAGGAGAAGTACCGAGGGGACAGGACTCTGCCATGGAATCAGGTAGAAACAGCGCAGGAGGAACGACGACATTATGAGGGGACACGGCTAGCACGGAAGCCCGAGAAGCAGCCCCAAGAAATGTTTTGGGGGGTGCACACGAGGAGATTGGCTGAGTCAGGTTGGAGACCTGAGCCAACTCCTTGTGCTTACTGTAGGGAGCATGTGACTGGTCAGGCACCGTGTTCTGCAGAGATTCGCACGGTGTCTCGAGTTCGCATTCATAGCCCGGTGCGCTCTATTCCAGCTCCTCGCATTTGCCAGGCTAGAATGGGCATACAGCCAGGACGCATTGAGCAAGCTCTACGTCCCAGATCTCCAATGCGCCTCCACGTATCCTGTGCCTGCTTCCCACACTAGCCCTGAGGTGTGTGTCACCAGCCCGGTACCGGCACTACGCACCAGGTATCCAGTGCGACTCGGCAGTCCAGAGCTTCCGGCGACAGTACCTAGTCCAGAGCTTCCAGCAACAGTACCTAGTCCAGAGCTTCCGGCGACAGTACCTAGTCCAGAGCTTCCGGCGACAGTACCTAGTCCAGAGCTTTCGGCGACAGTACCTAGTCCAGAGCTTCCGGCGACAGTACCCAGTCCATTTCCTCATTAGAACACCATGTCCTCGTTAGAACACCATGTCCTCGTTAGAACACCATCTTTACTCTGTTCAGCAGTCAGCTGCTTCCTAGAAACATCTGTTCCACATAGTCATTCCAAGGTGGCATAGCAGTTCAGACGTCTTTTGTCCTCGTCTTGTCGTGTCCTGTATATATATATATTTACAACTTTTTCACATACATTTTATTTTTATTTTCCATCAACTCATCTTCAAAACACTCTCCTGCAACCCGCCTCACCAATGTATATTTATAAAAAAGTATTATTTACCTCAGATCTGTAATCCTCCAAGAAGCTAGCCAGAAACTAGCCAGAAGCTAATCCAGAAGCTAGTTCAGAAGCTAGTTAGCTCCTTTACTGGCAAATCGTTAGTATTCAGCTAACCACGGTTTGTGGTCATCAGCTATCCTTTAGCTCGAAAATCTATCGCCAGTTCTGTACGGCGCAGCGCGGCTCGGAACGGAACATACCGGACCAATTTTTCTCTCCATGTCCCTGGATTTCGACTGCTCTCTGGACATTCATACCCGGATCTCACAGCTAGCTAGCTGCTATCCGTGTGACTATCGGCCTTCGTCGATTCCGGAGCAAACATCAATTATTCCGGAGCTAGCAAGCTTCGTCAATCACTCCTGAGTTCCATCAATCACACCTGG
Organism: Oncorhynchus kisutch; assembly: GCF_002021735.2. Taxonomy (NCBI): domain Eukaryota; kingdom Metazoa; phylum Chordata; class Actinopteri; order Salmoniformes; family Salmonidae; genus Oncorhynchus; species Oncorhynchus kisutch. The sequence goes on along the minus strand of NC_034193.2, from coordinate 36,540,191 downwards.
GCTGCAGTCACCTATCCGGACCCGTTTTACTGCCTTCGCGGAGCCCCACCGGGCCTTCACAACTGGACTGCCGACGTTATCTACCCGAAGGAGTTATTCGGCTGGCTCCTCCGTCGCGACGTTACCCGAACGCCCATCTGCGGCCTGCTAACCGTTAGCTGTCTTACCGGCTGCTATCTGAATAGACAATCGGACAATTTAAATTTTTTTATTATTATTATTATGTTTTCTTCTTGGGCCTCTATAACTATATCTATTGTTTTTATTTTTGTTGTTGTTGTGTGATTTGGATTAATCCCCTCTACCACACGGAACCCCACTAATCTACTGACGGAACGCAAGAGGTGGCTAACAACAGACCTCCATCCTATGCTAGCTTGCTACCGATGCCCTGGCTAGCTGTCTAAATCACCAACCAACCTCTCCACTCACCGGACCCTTTTGATCACTCGACTAAGCATGCCTCTCCTTAATGTCAATATGTCTTGTCCATTGCTGTTCTGGTTAGTGTTTATTGGCTTATTTCACTGTAGAGCCTCTAGTCCTGCTCACTATACCTTATCCAACCTATTAGTTCCACCACCCACACATGCAATGACATCTCCTGGTTTCAACGATGTTTCTAGAGACAATATCTCTCTCTTCATCACTCAATACCTAGGTTTACCTCCACTGTATTCACATCCTACCATACATTTGTCTGTACTTTATACCTTGATGCTATTTTATCGCCCCCAGAAACCTCCTTTTACTCTATGTTCCAGACGTTCTAGACGACCAATTCTCATAGCTTTTAGCCGTACCCTTATTCTACTCCTCCTATGTTCCTCTGGCGATGTAGAGGTGAATCCAGGCCCTGCAGTGCCTAGCTCCACTCCTATTCCCCAGGCGCTCTCTTTTGACGACTTCTGTAACCGTAATAGCCTTGGTTTCATGCATGTTAACATTAGAAGCCTCCTCCCTAAGTTTGTTCTATTCACTGCTTTAGCACACTCTGCCAACCCGGATGTTCTAGCTGTGTCTGAATCCTGGCTTAGGAAGACCACCAAAAATTCAGACATTTTAATTCCAAACTACAACATTTTCAGACAAGATAGAACTGCCAAAGGGGGCGGTGTTGCAATCTACTGCAAAGATAGCCTGCAGAGTTCTGTCCTACTATCCAGGTCTGTACCCAAACAATTTGAACTTCTACTTTTAAAAATCCACCTCTCTAAAAACAAGTCTCTCACCGTTGCCGCCTGCTATAGACCACCCTCTGCCCCCAGCTGTGCTCTGGACACCATATGTGAACTGATTGCCCCCCATCTATCTTCAGAGTTCGTGCTGCTAGGCGACCTAAACTGGAACATGCTTAACACCCCAGCCATCCTACAATCTAAACTTGATGCCCTCAATCTCACACAAATTATCAATGAACCTACCAGGTACCTCCCCAAAGCCTTAAACACGGGCACCCTCATAGATATCATCCTAACCAACTTCCCCTCTAAATACACCTCTGCTGTCTTCAACCAAGATCTCAGCGATCACTGCCTCATTGCCTGCATCCGTAATGGGTCAGCGGTCAAACGACCTCCACTCATCACTGTAAAACGTTCCCTGAAACACTTCTGCGAGCAGGCCTTTCTAATCGACCTGGCCGGGGTATCCTGGAAGGATATTGATCTCATCCCGTCAGTAGAGGATGCCTGGATATTTTTTTTAAATGCCTTCCTAACCATCTTAAATAAACATGCCCCATTCAAGAAATTTAGAACCAGGAACAGATATAGCCCTTGGTTCTCCCCAGACCTGACTGCCCTTAACCAACACAAAAACATCCTATGGCGTTCTGCATTAGCATCGAACAGCCCCCGTGATATGCAGCTGTTCAGGGAAGCTAGAAACCATTATACACAGGCAGTTAGAAAAGCCAAGGCTAGCTTTTTCAAGCAGAAATTTGCTTCCTGCAACACTAACTCAAAAAAGTTCTGGGACACTGTAAAGTCCATGGAGAATAAGAACACCTCCTCCCAGCTGCCCACTGCACTGAAGATAGGAAACACTGTCACCACTGATAAATCCACCATAATTGAGAATTTCAATAAGCATTTTTCTACGGCTGGCCATGCTTTCCACCTGGCTACTCCTACCCCGGACAACAGCACACCCCATTTCTCCTTCTCCCAAATCCATTCAGCTGATGTTCTGAAAGAGCTGCAAAATCTGGACCCCTACAAATCAGCCGGGCTAGACAATCTGGACCCTTTCTTTCTAAAATTATCTGCTGAAATTGTTGCCACCCCTATTACTAGCCTGTTCAACCTCTCGTGTCATCCGAGATTCCCAAAGATTGGAAAGCAGCTGCAGTCATCCCCCTCTTCAAAGGGGGGGACACTCTTGACCCAAACTGCTACAGACCTATATCTATCCTACCGTGCCTTTCTAAGGTCTTCGAAAGCCAAGTCAACAAACAGATTACCGACCATTTCGAATCTCACCATACCTTCTCTGCTATGCAATCTGGTTTCAGAGCTGGTCATGGGTGCACCTCAGCCACGCTCAAGGTCCTAAACGATATCTTAACCGCCATCGATAAGAAACATTACTGTGCAGCCGTATTCATTGATCTGGCCAAGGCTTTCGACTCTGTCAATCACCATATCCTCATCGGCAGACTCGACACTCTTGGTTTCTCAAATTATTGCCTCGCCTGGTTCACCAACTACTTCTCTGATAGAGTTCAGTGTGTCAAATCGGAGGGTCTGCTGTCCGGACCTCTGGCAGTCTCTATGGGGGTGCCACAGGGTTCAATTCTTGGACCGACTCTCTTCTCTGTATACATCAATGAGGTCGCTCTTGCTGCTGGTGAGTCCCTGATCCACCTCTACGCAGACGACACCATTCTGTATACTTCCGGCCCTTCTTTGGACACTGTGTTAACAACCCTCCAGGCAAGCTTCAATGCCATACAACTCTCCTTCCGTGGCCTCCAATTGCTCTTAAATACAAGTAAAACTAAATGCATGCTCTTCAACCGATCGCTACCTGCACCTACCCGCCTGTCCAACATCACTACTCTGGACGGCTCTGACTTAGAATACGTGGACAACTACAAATACTTAGGTGTCTGGTTAGACTGTAAACTCTCCTTCCAGACCCATATCAAACATCTCCAATCCAAAGTTAAATCTAGAATTGGCTTCCTATTTCGCAACAAAGCATCCTTCACTCATGCTGCCAAACATACCCTTGTAAAACTGACCATCCTACCAATCCTCGACTTTGGCGATGTCATTTACAAAATAGCCTCCAATACCCTACTCAACAAATTGGATGCAGTCTATCACAGTGCAATCCGTTTTATCACCAAAGCCCCATATACTACCCACCATTGCGACCTGTACGCTCTCGTTGGCTGGCCCTCGCTTCATACTCGTCGCCAAACCCACTGGCTCCATGTCATCTACAAGACCCTGCTAGGTAAAGTCCCCCCTTATCTCAGCTCGCTGGTCACCATAGCATCTCCCACCTGTAGCACACGCTCCAGCAGGTATATCTCTCTAGTCACCCCCAAAACCAATTCTTTCTTTGGCCGCCTCTCCTTCCAGTTCTCTGCTGCCAATGACTGGAACGAACTACAAAAATCTCTGAAACTGGAAACACTTATCTCTCTCACTAGCTTTAAGCACCAACTGTCAGAGCAGCTCACAGATTACTGCACCTGTACATAGACCACCTATAATTTAGCCCAAACAACTACCTCTTTCCCAACTGTATTTAATTTTAATTTATTTATTTATTTTGCTCCTTTGCACCCCATTATTTTTATTTCTACTTTGCACATTCTTCCATTGCAAAACTACCATTCCAGTATTTTACTTGCTATATTGTATTTACTTTGCCATCATGGCCTTTTTTGCCTTTACCTCCCTTCTCACCTCATTTGCTCACATTGTATATAGACTTGTTTATACTGCATTATTGACTGTATGTTTGTTTTTACTCCATGTGTAACTCTGTGTCGTTTTATCTGTCGAACTGCTTTGCTTTATCTTGGCCAGGTCGCAATTGTAAATGAGAACTTGTTCTCAACTTGCCTACCTGGTTAAATAAAGGTAAAATAAATAAAAATAAATAAAAATCTTTACTCTGTTCTAGAGGTTGACTGATTAATCGGAATGGCTGATTAATTAGGGCCGATTTCAAGTTTTCATAACAATCGGAAATTTGTATTTTTGCACGATTTTCTTTTATACCATTTATTTAACTAGGCAAGTCAGTTAAAGAACAAATTCATATTTTCAATGACGGCCTAGGAAAGGTGGGTTAACTGCCTTGTTCAGGGGCAGAACGACAGATTTTCACCTTGTCAGCTCGGGGGATCCAATCTTGCAACCTTACAGTTAACTAGTCCAACGCAATAACGACCTGCCTCTCTCTCGTTGCACTCCACAAGGAGACTGCCTGTTACGCGAATGCAGTAAGCCAAGGTAAGTTGCTAGCTAGCATTAAACGTATCTTATAAAAAACAATCAATCATAATCACTAGTTAACTACACATGGTTGATGATATTACTAGATACTATCTAGAGTGTCCTGCGTTGCATATAATCTGACTGAGCATACAAGTATCTAAGTATATGACTGAGCGGTGGTAGGCAGAAGCAGGCGCGTAAACATTCATTCAAACAGCACTATCGTGCGATTTGCCAGCCGCTCTTCGTTGTGCGTTGTGAAATGGCTAGCTAGTTAACGCGCGCTAATAACATTTCAAAAGTCACTCGCTCTGAGCCTTGGGGTGGTTGTTTCCCTTGCTCTGCATGGGTAATGCTGCTTTGAGGGTGGCTGTTGTCGATGTGTTCCTGGTTCGAGCCCAGGGAGGAGCGAGGAGAGGGACGGAAGCTATACTGTTACATTGGCAATAAAGTACCTATAAGAACATCCAATAGTCAAAGATGAATGAAATACAAATGGTGTAGAGGGAAATATTCCTATAATTCCTGTAATAACTACAACCTAAAACTTCTTACCTGGGAATATTGAAGACCACCAGCTTTAATATGTTCTCATGTTCTGAGCAAGGAACAGAAACGTTAGCTTTCTTACATAGCACATATTGCACTTTTACTTTCTTCACCAACACTTTGTTTTTGAATTATTTAAACCAAATTGAACATGTTTCATTATTTACTTGAGGCTAAATTGATTTTATTGATGTATTATATTAAGTTAAAATAGTGTGTTCATTCAGTATTGTTGTAATTGTCTTTATTACAAATAAAAAAATAGGCCGATAAATTGGTATCTGTCACGGTTTTCCTCCTCTTCATCTGAAGAGGAGAGGCTCGGAGGACCAATATGCGGCGTGGTAAGTGTCGATGGTTCTTTTAATAAGAAAATCTCAACATGAACACAACTACAAAACAAGAAACGTGAAAACCCGAAACAGTCCCGTGTGGCACAAACACTGACACAGGAAACAGTCACCCACAAAATACGCAAAGAATATGGCTGCCTAAATATGGCTCCCAATCAGAGACAACGATAAACACCTGCCTCCGATTGAGAACCAATCCAGGCAACCATAGACTTACCTAGACACCTAAAAGATCACAACCCCATAAATCTACAAAAACCCCTAGACAAGACCAAACACATAAATCACCCATGTCACACCCTGGCCTAACCAAAATAATAAAGAAAACAAGGATAACTAAGGCCAGGGCGTGACAGTATTGGCTTTTTTGGTCCTCTAATAATCGGTATCGGCATTGAAAAATCCTAATCGGTCGAAACTGGGCCAATCGTCTTGCCCAGAAGTGGCGCGAGAACACAATTTCCTCATTAGAGCGCCGTTTCCTCGTTAGAATGCCATATGTCAAAATTACCAACACGAACTTAATTAAACTCTTCTTCTGGATGCATCTCAGCAAAAAGAGGGGAGAGGGAAACATCTCTACTCTGTTTAGTAATCTGCTGCTTCCTAGAAACATCTTTACTCTGTTCATCAATCTGCTGCTTCCTAGACATCCAAGTGTCAACTGTAGGGATCCTCTCTTCATTGAGGTTCTACAAACTCTCACCTTTGTGGTTTTCAAAGGAGAGGTCAACTCAGGAGGTTCACCGAATTCAGGATCACCCATAAATGTCTGACAGATCGACCATGGTGGGATCGCTGACATACTAGACTTGCTCCCTGTGACTTTCTTAGACAGAGCACGTGTAACGGCACGTGCTGGGAACACTGCAGGGTACTTTTCTGATAAACCATCAGGTTCCTCAATTCTGGGTTCCTTACAAATGACAGGATTTGGCACAACCTTCCTCCAGCCAAATAATTTCCCAATATGAATGAGACCCTGTTCACCGGTAGGCTAGGCCTCACTTCAACGACAACGGAATGAGAAATGTTTTAAGGTTATACCAAGGATCATTTTGCTATTACATTTAGAATTGTAAGACCAATGGATGTATCAACAAAATATTAAATTATTTTATGTCAAAAAATTATTTGTCCGTACTGCTATAACCCATAGTAACACATTGGATAACATTCACAACATGGAACAACAGTAACCATAGTAACACATTGGATAACATTCACAAGATGGAACAACAGTAACCATAGTAACATTGTTTCCCCCAAAACATCTAAAGGAAGTTTGTTGGTGTCTGTCCTATATCTGGTGTCTGTCCTATATCTGGTGTCTGTCCTATATCTGTGAGATTTGTTTGGATGTCTTTAATCCCTTATTTATGTCAGTAAAGTCTTTCCACATTTTGTTACGTTACAGCCTTATTCTACAATAAATAAAAATCCTCATCAATCTACACACAATACCCCGTAATGAAAAAGCAAAAATAGGTTTTTAGAAAAAATGTCACATTTATTAAAAGAAAAAACATGATTTATTATTATTATTTACATAGGTATTCTACCTGTTTGCTATGAGACTCGAAATTGAGCTCAGGTGCATACTGTTTCCATCATCATGTACAGCACTTTGAGAAATCAGCTGATCTAAGAAGGGCTATTTAAATAAATTTGCCCAAATGCGATATGCCATCCCATCTGGTTTGTGCTTAGTGGGACTACCATTTGTTTTTCAGCAGGACAATGACCCAAAACACCTTCAGGCTGTGTTAGGGCTATTTGACCAAAAAGGAGAGTGATGGAGTGCTGCTTCAGATGACCTGGCCTCCACAATCACCCGACCTCAACCCAATTGAGATGGTTTGGTATGAATTGGACCGCAGAGTGAAGGAAAAGCAGCCAATAAGTGCTCAGCATATGTGGGAACTTCTTCAAGACGGTTGGAAAAGCACTCCAGGTGAAGCTGGTTGAGAGAATGCCAAGAGTGTGCGACACTGTCATCAAGGCAAAGGGTGGCTACTTTGAAGAATCCAAAATATATTTTGATTTGTTTACCACTTTTTTTGGTTACTACATGATTCTATATGTGTTTTCATAGTTGTAAGATTATTCTACAATGTAGAGAATAGTAAAAATAAAGACAAACCCTGGAATGAGTAGGTGTGTCCAAACTTTTAACTGGTACTGTATATCTCTTTTATATTTTTACATTCAGTTACAAAAAGTATCTTTCTTACCACTTCTTCCATAGTTAAACATGTAAGGAAAGATTGTTTTTAAATCAAAAATGTATTGAATTCAAATGGATTTACCCAGCCTACAAAGCACTACAGCCACTCTGTGACGACCAGTTCTGCTCTTTTATTGAGGAATCTAGTCTAGATTAAACCTCATAGGAAGACAGTTTTATCATGTGGAGGTTTCATTCAGGTCTCTGTTTAACTAGATACTCTGTTTGTCTTTGGCAGGGGGGAGACCAGACTCTCGCTATGACAGCAGGAAGAGTAATTTGGGGGGAACCAGACCCAGAGATGCCCAAATCAGCGAGACAACACCACTGCTCCCACTGTGAAAAAAATATTTTCCGGATCAGGGGACATAAAAGCTCATGAGAGGACACACACAGGAGAAAAGCCTTTCCAATGCTCCCAGTGTGAAAATAGTTTTGTTCAGTTAGGAAGCCTGAAGGAGCATGAGTGGATGCACACAGGAGAAAAGCCTTATCACTGTTCCCAGTGTGGAATGCGTTTGACTCAGAGGAGGCACCTAAAAGAGCATGAGAGAATACACACAGGAGAAAATCCGTATCACTCTTCCCACTGTGGAATGAGTTTTATTCAGTTAGCGAGCCTGAAGGCGCATGAGTGGACACACACAGAAGAAAAGCCTTTCCAGTGTTCCCAGTGTAGAAAGATTTTTACCCTGTTGGCTAACCTGAAAAGGCATGAGAGAATACACACAGGAGAAAAGCCTTACCACTGCTTCCAATGTGAAAAGAGATTTTCCCAATCAGGGAACCTAAAAGCTCATGAATGGACACACGGGAGAAGAACCTTTACATTGTTCCGAGTGTAGAAAGCGTTTTACCGTGTTAGCTAACCTGAAAGGGCATGAGAGAATACACACAGGAGAAAAGCCTCATCACTGTTCCCACTGTGGAATGAGTTTTATTCAGTCAAGGAGCTTGAAGGAGCATGAGTGGACACACACAGGAGAAAAGCCTTTCCAATGTTCCCAGTGTGGAAAGAGTTTTATCGTGTTAAGTAACCTAAAAAGGCATGAGAGAATACACACAGGAAAAAAGCCTTACCACTGCTCAAAGTGTAAAAATAGATTTTCCAGAGTAGTGGACCTAAAAGCTCAGGAGAGGAAACACACAGCAGAAAAGCCTTTCCACTGATCCCATTGTAGAAAGAGTTGTACAGTGTTAGCTACCCTGAAAAGGCATGAGAGAAAACACACAGACGAAAAGCCGGGTACCGATGATGTGGATGTCGATTTAAGGCAGTCGCCCGCACCTCTCCGATTCAGAGGGGTTGGGTTAAATGCAGAAGACATATTTCAGTTGAATGCATTCAGTTGTACAAATGTCTAGGAATCCCCCTTTGCCTATAGAGCTCTGCTATAAACATGAGAGAAATATTAGATTTTATGTTCTGGATTATAATTTATTATGGCGGCCACCAAGTTAAGAAATTATGGTATGTTCTGAAAACTGACTTCAGGTTTTTGAGGAATCTAGTCTCGCAGGAAGACAGTTTTATTTTATGGAGGTTTAATTTAGTTCTCTTCTTAGTATTTTACTAAATACTCTGTCTTTGGTATGAGAGGGACTAGACTTATCACTGTTCCCACTTTGGAATGAGTTTTATTCAGTTAGGGAGCCTGAAGGAGCATGAGTGGACAAACACATGAGAGAAGCCATACCACTGCTCCCAGTGTTTAACTGATTTTCACGAGTAGGAGACCTAAAAGCTCACGAGAGGACACACACAGGAGAAAAGCCTTTCCAATACTCCCAGTGTGTAAAGAGTTTTGTCTGGTTAAGGAGCCTGAAGGAGCATAAGAAGACACACACCAAAAAAGCCCTACCACTGCTCTCTTTCTGTGTGGAAGGACATTTTCAGAACCTGAAATCACATGAGAGAATAAAGGCGCTGTGTTCTGACTTATATTTTCTGACTGAGAATTTGTGTTTTTGTTTATGCCACGTAAAATCATATTGTTTATGATTATACCTGTCTATATAAGGTCCCACATTTGACAATGCCCATCAGAGCAAACACCAAGCAATGAGGTCGAAGAAATTGTCCATAGAGCTCCGAGACAGGATTGTGTCGATTCACAGATCTGGGGAAGGGTACCAAAAAATGTCTTCAGCATTGAAGGTCCCCAAGAACAGTTGTCACCATCATTCTAGAATGGAAGAAGTTTGGAACCACCAAGACTCTACCTAGAGCTGGCTGGCCGCGGGCCAAACTGAGAAATGGGGGTAGAAGGGCCTTGGTCAGGGAGGTGACCAAGAACCCAATGGTCACTCTGACAGAGCTCCAGAGTTCCTCTGTGAAGATGGGAGAACCATCCAGAAGGACAACCATCTCTGCAATACTCCACCAATCAGACCTTTATAGTAGAGGGGCCAGACTGAAACCACTCTTCAGTAATAACAACAGGACAGCCCGCTTGGAACCAAAAGGCAACTAAAGACTGAACTATTTGGCCTGAATGCCAAGCGTCTCGCCTGCCGTAAAGCATGGTGGTGGCAGCATCATGCTGTGGGGATGTTTTTCAGCGGAAGGGACTGGGAGACTAATCAGAAAGAGAAAGATGAATGGAGCAAAGTACAGAGAGAACCTTGATGAAAACCTGCTACAGAGAACTCAGGACCTTAGACTGGGGCAACGGTTCACCTACCAACAGTACAACGATCTTAAGCCCACAGCCAAGACAACGGCGGAGTTGCTTCGGGACAAGTCTCTGAATAATTCAAAGCATGTTGAATAAAAATGTCTTTATCCTGTACTCCAACCATTGAATGGACCCACTAGAGTATGACTTGAATTGGCGTCGGTAGTTGTCAGGCGAGGGGATTACTATAGATGCTGTAGGCAGAAAGTGTGTACGATAGGTTTTCATATATGCCGATGCAATAGTTGTACAACTCCAGGGGCCAATGCCTGCATCTTTGATTACCTCGAATCTGAGGCATCCTTCACGAAGTATAACCACATCATTGTCGCAGTATGATTCCATCTCTTTATGGAAATCAAAAGGTGACATGTCTTACTGTCTCGTACCACGTCATGAATCTCTCACACTCTTTGGGAGACATTTGATCACACCCGTACATTTCAGGGCTGGGATATGATCCGATATAATGTAGATTCTCCTCAGGTGTGAAGAAGTGGGGGAACCAGCCTTTCACAGAGTTTTCAAATCCCAAGGCCTCTGGCATTTGAGCCAATCTCATGGGTAAGAAGCTTAAACTGTCAATGTATCTCTGGGTGAAGACTGGGTCTACAAAACACAAGATTTTACTACCTTGAGCTATGACACTGGGTGCCACGCCTTGCTGTATTAATATTGTATCAATATACAAAAATAGGCAAATGAACCCGATTGCTAATTTGTCTCAAAATCGTAGGACACATTTCTCTGAATGTTAATCTTCAGCCAAGGGATGAATATAACACTCGTGTGGCACTTCTTGAACCACTTCAGCGTCTCTGCTTTTCAAAGGCCCTTTACAGAATGGACAATGTATGATTCCACACACATGCGGTTTAGGGCTATCTATTTTAAGGTTGTAATTGCAATGGCATTTTGGGCATTTCTTGTTAATGTCACAACTGCTTACAGATTTACAGGCCTTGGGGTGCCATGTTTCAATTTTGTGTTTTTCGTAACAGTAGGTCGAACGACATGTGCGGTGATGTTAGTAACGGCATAGTAATGTTCGTTTTGCACATAAAAGTACAGGATCTGAGGATGAGGTTGGGGGTTGTTTTGGAACTTCAAGAGAGCATTAGCTCTACTGTGGTACAAAACCACAATCTTGATATTCAGAAAGTTTTCAAATTTGACTATGTCAGAGAAAGCCACAGCATCCTGTATACCGAGACCCACGGCCGTTTGGAGCTCTCTAGCCTTTTGCAATGCCGCTAGATCAGTACATCTAGGGTTGAGTAAATGTGCTAGACCTATTGCAAAGCATAGCTTATTATCGGGATTGTGAACGTTTATGAGGTAGGCCCTTTTATTGCTTATGATTTTTGACTGCATTAGGCTATCAAGCTTCCTCTGACCCCCACCACCCTGGGGTTGCCGTATTATTTGCACTACAAGCTCGAGGGTCCGATCTGCTATGACTGCTAAATTTGACTGAACAAGGCGTTCTAACCGTGCGATAAATTGTTCAAGATCTGCTTCGCCATTGGGTAAAATAAGAGATACCGTGTTATGCAGGCTATCTCCACAAATTTCCAACTGTAAGACATCACGTGGTTCGCCATAATCTCTTGCCGTCTAACAGATCGTTCAGAGTGTCCAATATCATTACGTAAAACACAGCATAGTCAAGATTCTGATTCACCCACATGAAATTGAAAAACTATCGAATCTCTGTATTGTTGAATTTATTTCGGTACACAACCCGGACACTTCTATCAATACCATCTCCCACCTGATTTATTAGACAATTTTCCAATTCCCCAAAAACATTGTGTTGCGTTTCAGACTCTACGGACATGGGCGTTAACGGTTGGGATGTCGAAGTTGGTGTGTGGGATGCCGAAGATGTCTGGCTCTTGTTCATCTGATTAATTAGGGAAATGAGGGCTTCGGGAATCTGTGATAACAGGTTTTCATCGGGCGTACCTGAATCGTTCATACGATTAATAATGTCTAGGAGTTCTGCTGGAATCTGTGATAATATGCTTTCATCTATCGGTATTATGTCTGTTACCCCCGCCTCGTTCATACGATTAATAATTTCTAGGAGTTCTGGCGGTATCTGTGATAAGAGGCTTTCAACTGTCTCAACTTGGTCTGATGGCTCTGCCATTTGGATAATTAAGGATGTGCGTTCTTGGCTATTTCTGGAATGATCCGTGTTACACATATGATTTTAGCGACTGTATGTGTTTTTTATTCGGTTTGCTGTTTAACATGTGTGGAATTGTTCTATGCCAGAATAACATATCGCCTCGGTACTGTCTCTCAAGTAAAACCCTCAGTCGTTTGTGTAGCAAAACCTTCCTCGATTTCAAAGCCCTGGAAAAGACTGAAAAACCTTGCTTGTTCTATTTCAGATCCGGATGTTGCCACCATAGAATTGGCGGGCTCTAGAAGGTTGGCTGCATCAAATAATAGACGATCGTCTGCCTCTGAAATGTCATTTAAAACCGGGATATCTTCCACTTTGGTTGTTTCATTGGGAATGTTCGGTGAGCCGGAATCCCCCAGCTCTTGATGTATGTGGCCTTCTGTGCCGTTATACGCCGGGGAGGAGTCTGATAGAAAACAATACATTCAAAATTGTTTATTAAATATAAAAATATGTTAGATACATATAATGTCAAATACATTTCAGGTATAATACTATACATTAACAATACATAGTTATAATACCTCGTCTTTTTTGGTGCGGGCTGTTCTGACGAATCGCAGAAACTTTTTTGACTTTTTTTCTTCAAGCGTTCCCGATTCTGCAGGGCCGGTCTCGTGGGAGTCATACATTATTTGTCCTTGTTTTATTCAAGCCTAAAAAATGTATAAATAATACAACTATGTATAACTAATAATATATATAATGACTTCATACCGTGTCCATGGAGCGCCTGATCGTGGAGCCGCAAGTTCCCTGCACAGTAGTACTTTTCTGGGGGGGTGGATTCAGAGCAATGTACAAGAGCCCTCGTTATGCGTTGCTTGTTGGGGCCTGGAATATGTAGCGAGTGGGTGGAGGTTCCCGGGGGAGTTGGCAGGACGTTTAAATTCTCCGTTCTCTGTGTGTTGGAAAAAACGTTCGTGCAGAACAGGAGAATTGCATCTGTGTCATCGGATGTGTCATCTGCTTCAACGAAGTCATTCAGGGTCCATAAGGAGGCAGTTATCCTTCTTGGCTGTATGTCGGCTGTAAATATAAAAATAGCTTTTAATATAGGGTGCACACTTTGTTTTAATGTATAAATATTCTTGGGTATGTGATTATTTGGATTTACGTAGAAAATAGCGTGATGGGGATTGGCTGCATGGGTTTTGCATCTGAGAATCACCGTCTAATGCGTTCTGTTCCAGATCAATTAAACCTCTTAAAAGCTGCATAAACAATGGAGACCCTACAAACGTTAGATAATATTAACAGTTATTTGTCCTATATACATTTTTTTTTAATTTTAAGAATACGGGCATTGACCCCCGTTTCAAACACTTATAACTTATAACTTTAATATTACAATAATATCCATAATATTCAAACAATCCCCCGCATCCAAATCTAATATATATTTTGTCACAAACTCACCTTCAGAAAGCTCCATTAGGAGGGAATGATGGCAGGGAAAATGCCCAACATCCAAAATAGATACATTCCAGATGTCAGTCAGCTTGTGCGCTAGCAGTAAGCCAAGGTGGAAAAGGTTACAAAATTCCCTTAGTCTAATTCACAGAAAACATGTTGAAAAGTAGTGATGGGGAAACAAAGCTTCCCGAAGCATTAATGCTTTCCAGCCAATTGTGTCAAAAACAGGTTCATTACTCAAGGCTTTGAGCGACACAGAATTTAGAACAGCCACATTTTTATATATGAAGTCACACACCGTAGCAGCGTAGCCTTTATGTCATCTATTACACCACTGATTATCTCATCCTAGCTACTGTGACATCCTTAACCCCGTTCCTGCTGAAGAAGAGGAGGTCTGCTGGATAGAGAAAGAAGCTCTCATGAAAGAGGAGGAGGAAGAGGAAGCTGTTACAGTACACAAACAAGTAGAGGGTGAGGCTGTTACAGGTTGAGGCTGTTACCGTGAAAGAAGAAGAGAAAGATGTTTCAGTTAAAGAAGAGGAAGACGCATTCAGAGTTCAAGAGGACGACGACGTTTCAGTGAAAGAAGGAGGGGGAGGTCACTGTCACATCGGAAAATGAAGAAGAGGAGGAAACTGGATATCTGGGCCCGGTTTCCCAAATGCATCATAAGGCATCCAATGGTTCTAATGGTGAACATGCCCTGGTTAACACTAGTAAGTACTGTCTTAAAAACAGAAGCACAAACTATGCGGTTGTTGAACTGATGTGTGGTGTTGTGGGGGAAATTTGCAATTGCTACATCCATATTTTGACTTTTTAAATTATTTATTTATAGTCATTGATTCTTGAAGAATATAACACATGCCTCATGAGCTTTGTTCAAATGTAGTACCACATCAGAAACCCAAATAAGCTTTTTTTTACTCCAATGTTTAGAAACAATGCAAACCAACACTGTATATCCTCAAAACATGGTTAAAACTACAATGTTGATATCATGGATGGTCAGTCCTTGCATGAATTTGAGAGTAGTTACATTTCTCCAGCCCCATCCATCATCTTATTACCAAAACATTGGTGGAATTACAGCTTTGTTATTGGTTGAACTGCAGATTGGTTGATTGTTGTGAGGCTTTTTTAAAGGTGCCACCTAGTTTTTAAACAAACAAAATGGCTGCCCAGAGACCTGAGCTGTGTTAGAATACTCATACTAACCGTACTATTTGTGATATTGAGTATATAGTTTGCTTATTGGTCATAGTATGATGTAGTTGGTATGCCAAAAGTTCCCGGATGTCATACTCAATTCGCCAAAATAGGATGTTAACACGCAGTACTTTAGGGCCCATTATGCAATTTTTTTGAAAATGGGCGTGGCATCACATCGATTTCAGATTTGAAGAAAATGGAGGAAAATATTCAGCCAAAGTCCAACGAGAGCAGATACAAATTAACTGATTTAAATAATTCTGAGAAATGTTGAGAAATGTAATAAAGTAATGACTTTTCAAATAAGTTACGTTACACATTATGTTAGCTACACTATCCTTACAAAACGCATAGCATATCTTTACAGCAGTATGCACCAGTATGTCACCTAGCTACCTAATGTTAGTTGGCTACTTATACATCAAACTTGCCAGTATAGTAAATATATTCTAACTAACTACCCAATGTTTATTGACTTGATTAGAGAGCAGAATAACTGATGAATTTAATAAAGCTCAACACCCGTTGAATATGGCCGGTGTCAGTCAACATCTGCAAAAAAGCTCAAATTAAATTGCTGCCAGCAGCACAGTTAGTCACCAACGCTCTGGATAACATGAAAACAGCCTAACCAGCTCTGCTAAGGCAAGTAAAATGGTAAGAGTGAGGTTCTCTCTGATTTGTGTCTAGCAAGTTATCCAACGTTAGCCAGTTAGCTTGGGTGCTTTACTGTCATTGTGAGGTCAGAACGCTTGGATTGACCCTACTCCTCAGCCATATAGTATTAGTTTACAAACAGTGGCGTTATACGAGCTTATGTTTTGGTTTCTGGTGGGGTAATACGGTTTAAACATTTGAGGCATTTATAAGTTATATTCTTCAAGAATCAATGGTCATATAGCAAATGGTTCTTTCTATAACTGCCAGTATAAATTTCCTGTGGGGGTCAAATTTTTACAGCTGTTGATAAGTCATTGTATAATATTCTGGCAATTCTTTTCATGCCATTACATTAAAGGTGAAAGATTGTCTTTTCTTAGCAAGGTGTTGCTCAAATAATATTAGCTGTTAATGCTAATTGCTAGTTAGTGGGCTAGCTAGCTTGCTAAGAGTCAGAGCAAACGTAGCTAGCTAATACTGCCTGGTACCAGTGCTGGTGTAGGCCTAGATAAGCATGTTCGTGCAGCGGTGTCTTATCGGAGATGACTAAGCAAAGTATGAATATATTAGCTTGCTAGCCGGCTACATGAAGTAAGAAGACAACATATAATGTAACATCTAATTAGGGTCAACTGGAAACACTGACCAACACTTTGGTTCCTACCATGTCTTCTTCTATGAGGTTTATTGTCAGCCTACAAATTCACTCCACTACCCTGAATTTCAAACAAAAATGGTACTATTCAGATCCCTACACAGGTTCAGGAACCTGCCGCCTTCACAATGATGTCTTGCTTCTTAGATGTTTTATTAGTTTATTATTAATGCAATTTATCACTGCGGCAGTGAGGGCAATGCAAACACAATTTTGTTGAAGAAACTCCAAGCTAATGCGTAAACTGCTAGTTTTGGACGAACGTTACTAATAATTTATTAATTCAATTTATCACTTGCTCTATAAACACAACAAAGTCCACCTTGTTCACTATTAGTGTTTTGGGATCCTTCTCCTGCATGGCTTCACTGCAGACTGTGGGACATGAACTACCTTCTCCTCTCCCCCCTTCAGCTATTTTCACTGCCTCCACATAGGACACTTGCTGGATGGGCCTGATCATCCTAGCTACTGTGACATCCTTCATCCGTACAGGGCACTCTGGCAACTCGGGAACAGGATTCCCATCACAATTACAACATGCTTCATCTGACTACGACATATTTATTCCTTTGACAAACACTTGCCACATTTCCAAACTTTTTTACAATTGTAACACTGCAGCGGCTTCTGTATATCTCACTTACCCAGGTTTTACATAAGATGGGAGAACCACTTCACCAAAACACAGTAAGACCTTCCGTCTATCATTCATTTTAATTAATGTGCATCTGTCTGAAATGTTTAACCTAAAAGATACAAAGCTTTCTCCTTTTGCGCTGTTGACACACAATCAGTATCATACCGCTCCTGGTCACTCGAACCGATTCCACTTTACCCAATTCAGCCTTCACCATCTTTGAGACTCGTCATCAAGCTCGAGACCCTGGGTCTCGACCCCGCCCTGTGCAACTGGGTACTGGACTTCCTGACGGGCCGCCCCCAGGTGGTGAGGGTAGGCAACAACATTTCCACCCCGCTGATCCTCAACACTGGGGCTCCACAAGGGTGCGTTCTGAGCCCTCTCCTGTACTCCCTGTTCACCCACGACTGCGTGGCCACGCACGCCTCCAACTCAATCATCAAGTTTGCGGACGACACAACAGTGGTAGGCTTGATTACCAACAACGACGAGACGGCCTACAGGGAGGAGGTGAGGGCCCTCGGAGTGTGGTGTCAGGAAAATAACCTCTCACTCAATGTCAACAAAACTAAGGAGATGATTGTGGACTTCAGGAAACAGCAGAAGGAACACCCCCCTATCCACATTGATGGAACAGTAGTGGAGAGGGTAGTAAGTTAAGTTCCTCGGCATACACATCACAGACAAACTGAATTGGTCCACCCACACAGACAGCATCATGAAGAAGGCGCAGCAGCGCCTCTTCAACCTCAGGAGGCTGAAGAAATTCAGCTTGTCACCAAAAGCACTCACAAACTTCTACAGATGCACAATCGAGAGCATCCTGTCGGGCTGTATCACCACCTGGTACGGCAACTGCTCTGCCCACAACCGTAAGGCTCTCCAGAGGGTAGTGAGGTCTGCACAACGCATCACCGGGGGCAAACTACCTGCCCTCCAGGACACCTACACCACCCGATGTCACAGGAAGGCCATAAAGATCATCAAGGACAACAACCACCCGAGCCACTGCCTGTTCACCCCGCTATCATCCAGAAGGCGAGGTCAGTACAGGTGCATCAAAGCTGGGACCGAGAGACTGAAAAACAGCTTCTATCTCAAGGCCATCAGACTGTTAAACAGCCACCACTAACATTGAGTGGCTGCTGCCAACACACTGACTCAACTCCAGCCACTTTAATAATGGGAATTGATGGGAAATGATGTAAAATATATCACTAGCCACTTTAAACAATGCTACCTAATATAATGTTTACATACCCTACATTATTCATCTCATATGTATATACTGTACTCTATATCATCTACTGCATCTTTATGTAATACATGTATCACTAGCCACTTTAACTATGCCACTTTGTTTACATACTCATCTCATATGTATATACTGCACTCAATACCATCTACTTTATCTTGCCTATGCCGCTCTGTACCATCACTCACTCATATATCTTTATGTACATATTCTTTATCCCCTTACACTTGTGTCTATAAGGTAGTAGTTTTGGAATTGTTAGCTAGATTACTTGTTGGTTATTACTGCATTGTCGGAACTAGAAGCACAAGCATTTCGCTACACTCGCATTAACATCTGCTAACCATGTGTATGTGACAAATAAAATGTGATTTGATTTGATTTAACAGGTCACCCACAAAAACATCCTTGCTGATGATTCCCACTCCGACCCTAAACTGCTGTTCATTACCAACTTTAGCCCTTTTCACTCCACTGTTCTTCACCATCCTCCACACAATCTCAACAACTGTACTCGTGCCAAGAGAATCCCACAATGCTTCCTCCAGTCATCCCCTGGACTCCCTCGTTCTGTGCTGTGAAAGATGTGAGAGTTTGTGTTCTCAAAGTAGCATCTATATTGTTCTCATTCCAGCACATATGTTGCTTCACCAACTTGTTATCCCTTTCGTCTGCACTACTTGCTGTCATTTCCCTTCCTGATTTACCTCTCTAGGATGTCTCCACCATGCTCCTACTCTGTCAGTAATTCCTCCCTGGTTTATTAATTGGTAGTCAAACAACAATATATTCAAGGTGCTGCACATTATATTCCAAATCTAGAATTAGAATCGTCATTATGTTTCCATGATTTCAACAGTTCACCAGTTAACTACGCCTATAATGTTGACCCCAAGCATGTGGACACCAAGGAACTTGAAGCTCTCAACCTGAGAATGGGGGCATGCTCCGTGTTTAGTCCCAGGGTCCTTCACTTAGTGATGAGCTTTGAGGGACTATGGTGTTGGACGCTGAGCTGTAGTCGATGAATAGCATTCTCACATGGGTTTTCCTTTTCTCCAGGTGGGAAAGGGCAGAGTGGAGTGCAACAGAGATTGCATCATCTGTGGATCTGTTGGGGCGGTATGCAAATTGGAGTGGGTCTAGGGTTTCTGGGATAATGGTGTTGATGTGAGCCATGACCAGCCTTTCAAAGCTCTTCATGGCTACAGACGTGAGTGCTATGGGTCAGTAGTAATTTAGGTAGGTCGCCTTAGTCCCTGTGCTCAAGAACACTATGGTGGTCTGCTTGAAACATCTTGGTATTACAGACTCAGACAGGGGATGAAAATGTCAGTGAAGACCCTTGACAGTTGGTCAGCGCATGCTTGGAGTACACGTCCTGGTAATCCGTCTGGCCCTGCGGCCTTGTGAATGTTAACCTGTTTAAAGGGCTTACTCACATCGGCTGCGGAGAGCGTGATCACAAAGTCGTCTGAAACTGCTGATGCTTTGTTGCATCTAGCCATCTGACTGTACACCAGAGAAGACACACAGGAGAGAAACCTTATAGCTGTGATGAATGTGGGAAGAGTTATACTACATCTAGCAATCTGACTATACACCAGAGAACACACACAGGAGAGAATCTTCATAGCTGTGATCAATGTGGGAAGAGATACACTGATCAAACATCAGAAAATACATGGAGTTGTTTCATGATATCAACAAAATAATGTCACAATAGAGAATTGCTTAACATTGTAGAAGGAGTATTTTAATGTCACAAAGTAGAACCCTAAACGTTTGCCCCCTGTTCTATTGATTTCAACATATGGATATTAGCCTCAGCGGGAAAATCTTTGTCTTTGAAATGGACTAGTACTATTTATGTGATTTAACAAAAAGAGACTAACCTAAAGAAAAGTTGGTGACCCACTTGAATCAAAATGCAACACTTCAAAATGTGGCGAGCTGTTTTCTACAAATTGTCCTCTAACCAGAGATGTACACATTACTTTCAGATTCCGTATGGTTTTTGTGCTGTTAAAACTAACAGGACGTGCAACTTCATCTCCCTCCTGTCACACAATTGATTTCAGCATGATATCGATGAGTTATGACAAATAAGTGGTGCTCCTTTGTTCAGCGACCCCCTACATTTAAATGTATCATTCCCAAATGTAGCTGACTGTCTTCTGCAGGTTGTCCTCTAACCAGTGAGCTAAAAGATATCTCCTGTTTCCAGGTGTTTTGTTTAGTTGTGTTAGTTCCAACAGCAAGTACAACCTGATTCCCCCCCCCCCCCTAATCGAATTCAGTGATTTATTGCTACTTGTCAAAACAACAGCGTTTTTGGTGCTTGTGCAGTTTATAAAGGAGCTTATTTAAAAAGTAATACGATAATTGTGCAGATGTTTGTGTATATAGCACATTTTATGTTAAGGTTTTCAATTTATCACAAACTGTTTATGCATTTGGACTATTGATTTGGACACGTTAAAACGGTGACATTGGGGCTATCCCACTTAGCAAAATGTTGTTGAAGATTTTTATTTTTCATTTCACCTTTATTTAACGAGGCAGGCTAGTTGAGAACAAGTTCTCATTTGCAACTGCAACCTGGCCAAGATAAAGCATAGCAGTGTGAACAGACAACACAGAGTTACACATGGAGTAAACAATTAACAAGTCAATAATACAGTAGAAAAAAGGAGAGTCTATATACATTGTGTGCAAAAGGCATGAGGAGGTAGGCGAATAATTACAATTTTGCAGATTAACACTGGAGTGATAAATGATCAGATGGTCATGTACAGGTAGAGATACTGGTATGCAAAAGAGCATAAAATAAAATAAATAAAAACAGTATGGGGATGAGGTAGGTAAAAATGGGTGGGCTATTTACCGATAGACTATGTACAGCGGCAGCGATCTGTTAGCTGCTCAGATAGCAGATGTTTGAAGTTGGTGAGGGAGAAAAGTATCCAACTTCAGCGATTTTTGCAATTCGTTCCAGTCACAGGCAGCAGAGAACTGGAACGAAAGGCAGCCAAATGAGGTGTTGGCTTTAGGGATGATCAGTGAGATACACCTGCTGGAGCGCGTGTTACGGGTGGGTGTTGCCATCGTGATCAGTCAACTGAGATAAGGCGGAGCTTTACCTAGCATGGACTTGTAGATGACCTGGAGCCAGTGGGTCTGGCGACGAATATGTAGCGAGGGCCAGCCGACTAGAGCATACAGGTCGCAGTGGTGGGTGGTATAAGGTGCTTTAGTGACAAAACGGATGGCACTGTGATAAACTGCATCCAGTTTGCTGAGTAGAGTGTTGGAAGCAATTTTGTAGATGACATCGCCGAAGTCGAGGATCGGTAGGATAGTCAGTTTTACTAGGGTAAGTTTGGCGGCGTGAGTGAAGGAGGCTTTGTTGCGGAATAGAAAGCCGACTCTTGATTTGATTTTCGATTGGAGATGTTTGATGAGTCTGGAAGGAGAGTTTACACTCTAGCCAGACACCTAGGTACTTATAGATGTCCACATATTCAAGGTCGGAACCATCCAGGGTGGTGATGCTGGTCAGGCGTGCGGGTGCAGGCAGCGAACGGTTGAAAAGCATGCATTTGGTTTTACTAGCGTTTAAGAGCAGTTGGAGGCCACGGAAGGAGTGTTGTATGGCATTGAAGCTCGTTTGGAGGTTAGATAGCACAGTGTCCAAGTGCGGGCCGGAAGTATATAGAATGGTGTCGTCTGCATAGAGGTGGATCAGGGAATCGCCCGCAGCAAGAGCAACATCATTGATATATACAGAGAAAAGAGTCAGCCCGAGAATTGAACCCTGTGGCACCCCCATAGAGACTGCCAGAGGACCGGACAGCATGCCCTCCGATTTGACACACTGAACTCTGTCTGCAAAGTAATTGGTGAACCAGGCAAGGCAGTCAAAAACCGAGGCTACTGAGTCTGCCGATAAGAATATGGTGATTGACAGAGTCGAAAGCCTTGGCAAGGTCGATGAAGACGGCTGCACAGTACTGTCTTTTATCGATGCCGGTTATGATATGCCCGACGTACAATATAAGTTTTAGTTTAAAGTTGAAAAGAAGACCATTTAATTTCAACGTACTTGCAGCCTATATACATGGACGCAGTATAATAAATCTACAATCAGTTTTAGGGACAGGAGTCCCGGTCGTCATGGTAATAACGGATCCGCTAGCGGGTCAATTTCCTGTTGGAATAAATAATCCGAAATATTATGGATTTTAATAATTTATGAACATACAAGTGTCTTAAATCATGACATTTTAAATCCTTTTTAATCTAAATGCTCTGTCTGATTTACAGTAGCTATTACAGCGAAAACATGCCATGCGATTGTTTGAGGATGGCGCCCCACATACAAATTTCCACCGGCACAGGTTTCATACACTTAAAGATTAAATATTCACTTACTTTTTGAAAATCTTCCTCTGATGTGTCATCCAAAGGGTCCCAGCTATAACATGCCGTTTTGTTAGATAAAATCCTTCTTTATATCCCAAAAAGTATGTTTAGTTGGCGCCATCGATTTGAGTAATCCACTCGTTCAACATGCAGATAAAGGAATCCAAAAATCTACTCCTAAACGTTGTTTCAAAAAGTCAAAATATGTTTTTTATTTACTCCTCAAATACCCTAAAATGTAATCAAACTATAATAATTATTTTGGAAAGAAGTAGCCTAGTGGTTAGAGTGTTGGACTAGTAACCGAAAGGTTGCAAGTTCAAATCCCCGAGCTGACAAGGTACAAATCTGTCGTTCTGCCCCTGAACAGGCAGTTAACCCACTGTTCCTAGGCCGTCATTGAAAATAAGAATTTGTTCTTAACTGACTTGCCTAGTTAAATAAAGGTCAAATAAAAAAATTAAAAAACGATTTGAGCAGGTGCTAAATGTCTTTATGGTGTGTGCAAACACAAATTTCCAAGACTGTCCCTCTACTAAAACTGACATTTCTTATTCATTTTTGAAGTTACAAGCCTGAAACCTTGAACATAGACTGCTGACACCCTGTGGAAGCCATAGGAACTGCATCCAGGGATGGATGTGTTATATTCTTCATTATTTTAACATTTTGACAAACTTCAGTGTT
Organism: Oncorhynchus kisutch; assembly: GCF_002021735.2. NCBI lineage: Eukaryota > Metazoa > Chordata > Actinopteri > Salmoniformes > Salmonidae > Oncorhynchus > Oncorhynchus kisutch. The sequence goes on along the minus strand of NC_034193.2, from coordinate 36,516,771 downwards.
TCCTTTCCAACGCTACCAATTATATGCATATTTTGGCTTCAGGGCCTGAGATACAGGCAGTTTACTTTGGGCACGTCATTCAGAGAGGAAGTGGAGAGAAAAAAGGGGCCTAAGAAGTTAACAATCTGACATCACTCCAGTATTTCTTTATATTCCAAGTGCTAATTGTCTTTATTCCACTACTGAAGAAGCATGACCCAAATCACCTACTCACATTTCAAACATTCAGCCTGACAAAAGATACATGTTTTATTATTCCATGCCTCACCATTACGTGAAATATTGCCAATACATATTAACAAAGGGGTGTACATTTGGTTTTGATACTTCGTATTTACAATTCATTTAGTAATCATAATTATTTATGCAATCAACTGACAATTTTGGGGTACAATTATATTGACATTGTTACCCTGCTTTTATAATATCAGGGTTCATTCTCAGATGTGCCAAACCAAATGTACTAGAGCATGACATTTGGGACTGGGCCCCGATCCAACAACATGCCTCTCTAGTGAACCCTGAAAAGAGAGAGAAGCTCTGCAGTGAGGTGGAAAGTTACTACGGATATTGCAGGAGTTTCCTTTTGAAACCAGACATGTCCGTGGTAAGGACAACTTGGTTGCTGATCGTCTCAAGGGGGGGCAGTCAAAACGTTTTGTGTTTTGCCAGTGTGTTACCATGGTGTGTGTTACCTCGAAGCTAGTGAGTTTTAGGAAGACAAGAGTTCTAGAAGCTAGTGAGTTTTAGGAAGACAAGAGTTCTAGAAGCTAGTGAGTTTTAGGAAGACGAGAGTTCTAGAAGCTAGTGAGTTTTAGGAAGACAAGAGTTCTAGAAGCTAGTGAGTTTTAGGAAGACAAGAGTTCTAGAAGCTAGTGAGTTTTAGGAAGACGAGTTCTAGAAGCTAGTGAGTTTTAGGAAGACAAGAGTTCTAGAAGCTAGTGAGTTTTAGGAAGACAAGAGTTCTAGAAGCTAGTGAGTTTTAGGAAGACGAGAGTTCTAGAAGCTAGTGGGGGGAAAAAGTTTTTTTTCTTTCTTGTTTTTATTTGTTGACAGCCAGTAGACACCATGTTTATATTGTAGGTGGAGCATTGTAGTTGATTATAATGTTAAATGGAAGTTGTTTTCTGTTGGTGGTAAGCAAAGTTGTCCAACAAAAATATAGGATATATTTGTTGTCTTAAGTGTTACAGGCTTTGGTTTTTCCATTTATGTTTTGAGGTTGGACTTTAGCACGTTAGCATGTAGGGAGAACCGATTGGTGTCACCTTGTTAGTCAGTATGTGTTACACTTGTGCTGGCTTGTCCATCTCGTTATGGTTGAACATTTCATCCAATTGTTAATATTTTATGGATTTTTCTTAGGATGCTCATTAGTCTTTCAGTTGTTAATCTTGTTTTTTTATCCTCTTATGTTTGTTGTGTAGTAAATATTGTTTGTTTTTCATTGTTTTTCATTTTTTTGCTGTGAAGCCATTGTGTTGCATCCATGTCTGAGATGTGCCGTATAAATAAAGATTGATTGATTTGAACATTTTGCAAAACAAATTAACCTTATGGCTGACAATCAACAGACTTAATTATTTAATTTAACCTTTATTTAACTAGGCAAGTCAGTTAAGAACAAATTCTTATTTATGATTGCCTACCAGGGAACAGTGCTGCCTTGTTCAGGGGCAGAACAACATTTTTACCTTGTCAGCTCTAACCACTAGGCTACCTGCCGCCCTCTTGCATAACTAATGAGCACATATTTTAGTCCATCTTAGTATGAAAAACAGTATCAATTCAGTGTATCTTCCACTATGTCAAAACAGTTTCACTTTTCAACCAACCCAGTGCATTTGTTGAAACTGAAAAGTTTTGAAAATCAACAATCCGTTAAAGGATTCAACAACTGTAAACTGAAACAAACAATTGGATCAAACAGATCAATCCCACTGGACATTAGGTTTCATTCAGACCCTGCAGGGCTTAGATTAAGCCAGGACTAGTTAAACTAGGACATTTAAGAAGCTTTCCTGAACGTGGCTTAAATTAGGCTTAGTTAGTCGGAGACTGGAGTCAGGTAAGTAAGCCTAAATGAGGACACCTGGGTTAAGTCTGATTAGGTTCAGTATGAACACCTGGGTTAAGTCTGATTAGGTTCAGTATGAACACCTGGGTTAAGTCTGATTAGGTTCAGTAATCTTGAGACGAAACAAAAGCAGAGGAAAAAATAATTTGTTCAAAAAAACTTTAGTGTATGAAAAAACGCTCCAAAACAAATGTTGCCAAACCGTCCAGTTATTGAAGGTAAAAACCACACTGCTGCTACTGAGCAGTAGAACAAGCAGGTTGGTCTGCAATTTGCTGTGAATTCGATGGAAATGTTACCACAAGAAGAAACAACAACTAGAGGTGAGATATCTGCATTATTATCAGGATTACAAGAAGAAACAACAACTAGAGGTGAGATATCGGCATTATTATCAGGATTACAAGAAGAAACAGAGGTGAGAGCTGCATTATCATTATTTCACATTTCTCAAATTCATATTTTTGTGACGTCACTTCTATTATTAAATTATCTCTGCCTTTTTATAGACTGTGGAAAAACCTTAAACTGTCTTTAAAAAGAGAGAAACCAGAGAGAGATTTACTACTGGTGGTGGACCACCAAAACAACACAACACTGATGAACTGAGTGACTTCCTGTCTGGAATAATAGAGCAGCAGCAACCTCTGGATGGTATACCGGACGACGACCAACCTCTGGATGGTATACCAGACGACGACCAACCTCTGGATGGTATACCAGACGACGACCAACCTCTGGATTGGTTATACCCTGACGATGACCATTTGGACAGTTCAAATGAAGAACTGAGCACAAATGGTACATATACAAACTCACTGTGTACTGGCTCTTATAACCAAAGACAGTAAATTGGTTACTTCCTTTGGTAAATATATCTTTATTCTTCTTCATTCTAAGAACCATATGAGTTTTTGTGCTTCTAACAGTGTTCTTTTTCCAGAGGAAAGGAATGTTATTATGTAGTAACTCTTAGTAGACCATGTTACTGTGTAGTAACTCTTAGTAGAACATGTTACTGTGTAGTAACTCTTAGTAGACCATGTTACTGTGTAGTAACTCTTAGTAGACCATGTTACTGTGTAGTAACTCTTAGACCATGTTACTGTGTAGTAACTCTTAGTAGACCATGTTACTGTGTAGTAACTCTTAGTAGACCATGTTACTGTGTAGTAACTCTTAGTAGACCATGTTACTGTGTAGTAACTATTAGTAGACCATGTTACTGTGTAGTAACTAGTAGACCATGTTACTGTGTAGTAACTATTAGTAGACCATGTTACTGTGTAGTAACTATTAGTAGACCATGTTACTGTGTAGTAACTATTAGTAGACCATGTTACTGTGTAGTAACTATTAGTAGACCATGTTACTGTGTAGTAACTATTAGTAGACCATGTTACTGTGTAGTAACTATTAGTAGACCATGTTACTGTGTAGTAACTATTAGTAGACCATGCTACTGTGTAGTAACTATTAGTAGACCATGCTACTGTGTAGTAACTATTAGTAGACCATGTTACTGTGTAGTAACTATTAGTAGACCATGTTACTATGTAGTAACTATTAGTAGACCATGTTACTACGTAGTAACTATTAGTAGACCACGTTACTATGTAGTGTGGGAGAAAGATGTACATATAGGGAGGAACATAATACTGTAACATAAGAGAAAGATACACTTAGAGTGCATTTGCCATTCTGGTAAAATGCATTGTCTATTGTATAGGACAGGAGGCCAGAGTAAGGCCATGAGAGCATAGGACAGCTGGACAAACCAAGGTCAGAGGGACATACAAAGGAGGGGGGTCAGCCAAATGACCAACTGATGGACTATAGACATAGGGCATATATTTTTAGGACATGAACAGAAGAGACACAGTCTACTAGTCCTAATAAGGACAAGCCAAACATAAAGGGCCCATAGGATAAGATGGGCATGTATTATTTTTGGGACATGAAGAGGTCCTGTCACCATTATAACTTGACTGAAAGCAGATATGGGCGTTATTGGGCGTGAACAAGCACAGATTGAAAGATAATGTTGGCAGATGGACTGAGGGAAGTAACTTAATTTGCATGTGGGATGGACTCATATGTTGTATGTGTATAAATCAGAGCCAGTGCTCTGGAAAAGTGTGTGTTCCGCGGACCATCTAGGCTTCTGATATGTTTGTATTAAAAGCCTATATTGAATTCACAAGTTCTTGTAAGTGTTACATTTTGTTACGATTCTCCACGACAGTAGTAACTATTAGTAAACCATGTTTCTCACCCTAATATCTACTGTCACCAAGTAGTTGTCCTCTCTGAAACTGAGACCAATGAAGAGTTGAGGGAAATCCTTCAATCCTGAGTTGCACCTTTCCAACAGGCAACAATGTTTGAGAACTCTCAATGAGGAGTGCATCCACCCTGAACATTGATGGAAAACCAGTTATGGTTACGATACTCCTCAGCATCAGGAGTTGATGGGAAACCAGTTATGGTTACGGTACTCCTCAGCATCAGGACTTGATGGGAACATGACATCCATCTAACCAGCCAATCACTTCTGGGAACTGCCCATATTCAGAGAATTGCACTTTATAATTGGCTTGACCAGCAGCATCAGGAAACTAGATGTAAAGACTCAGTTCACAAATGGCCCTGCAGACATTGAACAATTAAACACACAGTTGCTTCACTGGAACCACACAAATCACCAGTTTCACAATGAAAGATTCCAGATGCCTAAAACCTCAGTGATCAGAAGTTGGAGAGAATTGGGTGAAGGCCTTCCTCTTTGAGACAGAGAGGAAAGTCTAGGCTCAAGCAGAGATATCTCCAATGCATTTTCTTTGTACATAGGAAAGCGGTCTCAAAGTAATGTAATGGATGACTCCTATCCGCCAGTACTGGTCTGACCTCTGTAGTGCATGTTGGTCTTCATTTAGACATTCCACATAGTCCAGGCTCCCTCACAAACAGCACAAAGCAGAAGTTAAACCTGCCTCTTTGAAAGATTCATTTAAGCTTCCATTCAGTCCTGAAGTAGCTCTAATCTGCCCTCTTGCAATCGGCTTTGTTGAGTCCAGAACAGGCTAAATCTACCACTATTTAAAGAGAAGTCTGTGCAAGTCGCTTTGAGATAAGACAGCTCAAACAACTATTTTAGTCTGGGACTAAGCTGAAGATTAGCTGGGAAACCAGCCCTGAATGTTTCCTATTATATGTCTAAATGTGTTTGTGTTGCAGGGGCAGTCAAGAAAAGGAACTGCAAGGCCACAGGACATGACATAAGAGCTGTGGGAGACCACCTCAAGCCTCTGGTAGAGCCGGGGGTGGTGTTTACCACTCCACCACGCCTTCAGCAGGCTGGAAAAGTGGGATTGATCCGTTTGATCCATAAAAATAAAAAAAATCAGTTGTCAGTAATTGAATCCTTTGACATATTGTTGATTTCAACATATGCACTGAATTTATACTGTTTTTCATACTAAGATGGCGCAAAAGTCTGTTGATTGGTTCCATTTATTTTGCAATATGTTCAAACCGAGCTTTAATTAAACAGCACGTCACAAAAATATTTAAAAAATAACATACACAGCAAACAGAACAACAACTGAAAGACTAATGAACATTTCAAGGAAATGCCTTTGATTAGCAAGAATTGGATGCTACAACCCAAAATATAAGCTTGTTTTACTACATTGTTTGTTGTAACATTCCCCAGCAAGAAAACCAGAAACGTCACTTAAATAGAAGAGGGAACTAACAAAGTCACTGACAACAACAAAACTAAACAGGTGGGGTTTTAGGAGGGATTCTGAATGACACTATGGGGGTGTCCACTGAAAGTTGACTAGTAACAACAACTGGAACCTAAAAGACACCCACCATGAGACCCACTAAATCTGCCCAAGAGGCAAACGAAAGAAAAACTCAAACTTACAGACGGGAAGCAAACCAAAAAGTTGGAGCAACTAAAGGTGTTGACTCTCCACATCTATCAAGACAAATGGAGCACTGGGCCAGATACTCTTAAATAGAACCTGGACCAGCTCAGGTGAAACACTTTCCCACTAACGAGATGGACAAGCCAGCACAGGTGTAACACATACTAACGAGGTGACACCAATCACTGCGTCCTATGTGCTAACGAGCTAGACCGGCTGAAGTCCAACCTCAAAACATGAGGTAAAATCAAATAAAATTTTAGAATTAGAATTGAGTAATTCTAAATATTTTTTGTTGTTATAATTTTTTGTTTCTAGAACTCTCCTTTTCCTAAAACTCACTCACTTTTGAACATCGCCTTGGTCCGTACAATTGACCTCATTTTAGCGCCCCAAAAACGTAATACTTCCAGATCAATTGTAATGTCAATACCATTGTAAAGCACACTTTCTCCCCTTTTCAAGAAAATAAATGACATGAACCTAAACGCTGCCCGTTTCTGTATGATTGAAGAAGGCAACGAACCCTGTCGGGTCTTTTTTTTATTTAAATAGCGGGTGGGGAAGCGAAACTAATGCGTGATAGTAAGGAGAGATGTTGTGTGGGAAAATAGCTTTTTTTTCACTCGATCTGTCCAACTTATCACCGCTAAAATGTAAATAAAACACTATAACGAGTTTATATAATGTGTCATTACATACCTATTTGAAGGTTTGTGTCGAATTTGAATCGGGTTTTAGGACAGTGCTAAAGTGATCTTCAGAAGTAAACCGTTTTTTTGAGAGTCGTGATGGCTTGCAGTGACGACGCAAAATATGACTAGGTATCCCCCCCTTACCCCCGTCACTGTCCATATCTTGTTTTAAACGAGAGAAGTGCTACACCAGGTGGAGAGATTGTAAGACAGAAATAGTTGCTTTATGCGTGCTGAACGTTACGACATGACACGTCACGATGGACATTACCATGTCGATCAACGCTTGAATAGAAACGTTGTTCACACCCCAGATTTTGAAGTCAACACAGTCACATTAGTTTTCTTTGTAGCCTCGTTTGAATGTCGTGGTTGCGCACATTTGTACGGAATGGGGTGAGTTGACGTTAACTTCTAGAACTCTCATCCTCTTGGAACGAGCCCAAACAAAACTCATCTCCAATACAGGAAAAACATGCAGTCAAAATAAATTGTGATCCATGGTAACGCACTGGCTAAACGCACAACACAAATCTTTTTGACTGACCACCTTTGAGACAATCAACATCCAAGTTGTCCTTGCCACGGACATGTCTGATTTCAAGAGGAAACTCCTACAATATCCGTAGTAACTTTCCACCTCACTGCGAAGCTTCTCTCTCTTTTCAGGGTTCACTCGATAGGCATGTTGTTGGATCGGGCCCAGTCCCCAAATGTACTGAACCCTGATATTCTAAAAGAGAATGAATCCTGATATTCTAAAAGAAGGGCAACAACGTCAATATAATTATACCCGAAAATTGTCAGTTGATTGCATAAATAATTATGATTACTAAATGTTACATGAATTGTAAATATTAAATATCAAACCCAAATGTACACCCCTTTGTTAATATGTATCGTATGTATAATATAGAACATAAAGTAATATGTATAAATCACTGATATCGATTTGGGGGGAAATCAGGATGTACATGATGTTGAAACGAACACAACTAAACAAAACACCTGGAAATGGGAGATATCTTTTACCCCACCGGTTAGAGGACAACCTGCAGAAGACAGTCAGCTACATTTTGGAGTGATGCATTTAAATTTAGAGGTCGCTAAACAAAGGAACACAACACTTATTTGTCATCACTCATCGATATCATGTCAAAATCAATTGAGCAGAGAGGATGTTAAAACTAACAGCTCATAAACCACACAGAATCTGGGAATAATGTGTACATCACTGTTTAGAGGACAACTTGTAGAAAACAGCTAGCTACATTTTGAAGTGTTGCATTTTGATTCAAGTGGGTCACCAACACGGTAAGTGTAACACAACTCTTTTTGTGTTAGTCACTTTTTGTTAAATCACATAAATAGTACTCTTTCAATTCAGAGCCTGGATTTTTCCCAAGGCTAATATCCATATCACACTGAAATCAATTGAATGGGGCAAACGTTTAGGGTTCTACATTGTTGGAGTATTTTAAGGAATTTCACAACATCAAAACATTCTACATTGTGACATTAATTCATTGATATCACGAAATAACTCCTTCATGTATGCATTGTCTGATGCTTGATCAGAGATCTTTTATCAGAGTATCTCTTGTCACACTGATCACAGCTATAAGGTTTCTCTCCTGTGTGTGTTCGCTGGTGTGATATTAGCTGGCCAGATCTACCAAAACTCTTCCCACATTGACCACAGCTATAAGGTTTCTCTCCTGTGTGTGTTCTCTGGTGTAGAGTCAGATGGCTAGATTGACCAAAAGTCTTCCCACATTGGCCACAGCTGTAAGGCTTCTCTCCTGTGTGTGTTCTCTGGTGTAGAGTAAGATGGCTAGATTGACCAAAACTCTTCCCACATTGACCACAGCTATAAGATTTCTCTCCTGTGTGTGTTCTCTGGTGCACTGTCAGCTCTCCAGATCGACCAAAACTCTTCCCACATTGACCACAGCTATAAGGTTTCTCTCCTGTGTGTGTTCTCTGGTGCACTGTCAACTCTCCAGATCGACAAAAACTCTTCCCACATTGACCACAGCTGTAAGGTTTCTCTCCTGTGTGTGTTCTCTGGTGTAGAGTCAGAGAGCGAGATGTTGTAAAACTCTTCCCACATTGACCACAGCTGTAAGGTTTCTCTCCTGTGTGTGTTCTCTGGTGTTGCGTCAGATGGCAAGATTGACCAAAACTCTTCCCACATTGGCCACAGCTGTAAGGTTTCTCTCCTGTGTGTGTTCTCTGGTGTTGCGTCAGATGGCCAGATTGACCAAAACTCTTCCCACATTCACCACAGCTATAAGATTTCTCTCCGGTGTGTGTTCTCTGATGAATTTTAATGCCTGATGAGGTGAATCTCTTCCCACAGTCAGAGCAGCAGTGAGTTCTCTTCCCTGTGGATCTCTGCAGGTGTTTATTAACTTGTTCTGATCCGGAGAGACTCTTCTCTGCCTCTTCAGCATCATGAGGTTGTTGAGGCTCCCCAGAGGATCCACAATAGTTGAGTATCGCTCCTGTGTGAACAACAAAGTCAGACAGATGATTAAAGGCTCACAACAGCGGTAATCCACTGTAAAAGTTGATGCCAACAGCGAAGCCATGATGTTGTACAACAATTGACATCTGTAATGAATGTTACAATTATTTGACAATTGTCTTAAAATGAGCAAGAAAAGTCATATGTTGTCTTGTTTTCACATTAGTAGTAACATCGAATGATTGTAGGCTAGAAATAAGTTATTCATGTTGTTGAAACTATAAACAGTGTGCCAGATGACTTTTGTCTCCAATATAGGCCACTTTCTGTGTTTGCTAAAATTGCGGCACGAGGGCAATTTGATTGCAAAAACTCCTCCCTGCTAATGAGGAAACCGATAGTTATGGATGTACTATATCTGCCTGGAGCAAAAATGGGGAGCAAAGATTTTAGTTTTTCACAATGTATTCTGAATGTGAATGGGGGAAAACTCAGGGGAGTAACCTCCATTTCCAGGTTGCTTATGAGTACATTTCACACTACTTTGGATTATAATTGTAAGGCTAGTTTGAATGTCCTGTTTAATATAATGTTTGCTACAGTATTATGAATTATGTGTAATTATTGAAGAACCGCGTTATTGACAGTATCCATTTGGGTGTTGTCAATAAAGTTACGATTATTTTTTACTAAAAAAAGTATTTCACATAACACAATAGAAAAATCTATATACAGTGTGTGCAAATGGAGTATGGAGGTAAGGCAATAAAAAGGCCATAGTAGCGAATAATTACAAATTAACACTGGAGTGATAGATGTGCAAGTAGAAATACTAGTGTGCAAAAGAGCAAAAAAAGTAAATAAAAACATGGGGATGAGGCAGGCAGTTGGATAGGCTATTTACAGATGGGCTGTGTACAGCTGCAGCTATCGGTAAACTGCTCAGATAGCTGATGCTTAAAGTTAGTGAGGGAGATATAAATCTCCAACTTCAGCAATTTTTGCAATTCGTTCCAGTCATTGGCAGCAGAGAACTGGATGGAAAGGCGACCAAAGTATAATAATGTACTGTGATAATGGCTGTTGTCCACAGAATATGTGGACAACAACAAATACCCAAGTCAGAATCGTCCAGAGTAGTGACGCCAGTCAGGCGGCGGGTGCAGATCGGTTGAAGAGCATTTAATTCTACTAGCGTTTAAGACCAGTTGGTGGCCACAGAAGGAGTTTGGTATTGCATTGAATGGCATTGAAGCTCGTTTGGAGATTTGTTAACACTATGTCCAAAGAAGTGCCAGATGTGTACAGAATGGTGTCATCTGCGTAGAGGTGGATCAATGAATAACCCACAGTAAAAGCAACATAGTTGGTATATACAGAGAAAAGAGTCGGTCCGAGAATTGAACCCTGTGGTACCCCCAAAGAGACTGCCAGAGGTCTGGACAACAGGCCCTCCAATTTGATACAGAACTCTATCTGAGAAGTAGTTGGTGAACCAGGCGAGTCAGTCATTTGAAAAACCAAGGCTGTTGAGTCTGCCGATAAGAATACGGTGATTGACAGAGTCGAAAGCTTTGGCCAGGTCGATGAAGACGGCTGTACAGTACTGTCTTTTATCGATGCCGGTTATGATATTGTTTACTACCTTGAGTGTGGCTGAGGTGCACCCGTGACCAGCTCGGAAATCGGATTGCACAGCAGAGAAGGTACGGTGAGATTCAATGGTCAGTGATCTGTTTGTTAAAACTAACAGGTCTGTGAGAGCCGGAATTCTTACTGGTTGGTAGGTGATCAAATACTTACGGTGGGGAGAACAAGTATTTGATACACTGCCGAAAATCACATTGTATGATACACAATCCAGAAAATCACATTGTATCATTTTTAAGTAATTAATTTGCATTTTATGGCATGACATAAGTATTTGATCACCTACCAACCAGTAAGAATTCCAGCTCTCACAGACCTGTTCGTTTTTCTTTAAGAAGCCCTCCTGTTCTCGACTCATTACCTGTATTAACTGCACCTGTTTGAACTCGTTACCTGTATAAAAGACACCTGTCCACACACTCAAACCTCTCCACAATGGCCAAGACCAGAGAGCTGTGTTAAGGACATCAGGGATAAAACTGTAGACCTGCACAAGGCTGGGATGGGCTACAGGACAATAGGCAAGCAGCTTGGTGAGAAGGCAACAACTGTTGGCGCAATTATTAGAAAATGGAAGAAGTTCAAGATGAGATGAGATTTATATGATATTTAATACATGCAGGCTGCAATGTTAGCATTTTTTTGCTTTATGTAGCTTATTAAAAAGAAAGTTAGCAATGGCAATAAAAATGTTCCAAATCATTTTCATTTAAATAGAATGTAGATTAACCACAGAGAATGATGTTGAGATAAAGACTATAATAATTATCATTACTATTATAAATTAAATGAAACTACCAATAAAATGTGAATATGAAAATCATAACTGGCACCAGATAAGTAGAAATGGTCAGATAACTTGGCACCAAATGGAAAAAGTTGCTGACTGCTGTTGTAGCCTATTACCAGAAACTTTAGGAGCATAACGACTGCTGGTGTAGCCTATTACCAGAAACTATAGGAGCATAACGACTGCTGGTGTAGCCTATTACCAGAAACTATAGGAGCATAACATCAGAATTTACAAAGGCCAGCAGCAGCGGGAGGAGTAGGCGAAGGAAGAGGTTTTTTCTGATGGTTAGGCTATCTTGTTTCAGAGGGGTGTCATCAATAACCCATAATGACAACAGATAAACAGAAATACCTTATTTACATACGTATTCAGACCCTTTGCTATGAGATTCGAAATTGCTTTCAGGTGCATCTTGTTTCCATTAATCATCCTTGAGATGTATCTACAACTTGTTCAGAGTCCACCTGTGGTAAATTCAATTGATTGGACATGATTTGGAAGGCACACACCAGTCAATATAACGTCCAACAGTTGACAGTGCATGTCAAGAGAAAAAAGCAAGAAATGAGGTCGAACAAATTGTCCGTAGAGCTCCAAGACAGGATTATGTCGAGGCACAGATCTGGTGAAGGGTACCAAAAAAATTCTGCAGCATTGAAAGTCCCCAAGAACACAGTGACCTCCATCATTTTTAAATGGAATACGCTTCCTAGAGCTGGTCACCCGGCCAAACTGAGCGATTGGGGGAGAAGGACCTTGGTCAGGGAGGTGACCAAACACCTGATGGTCACTCTGACAGCGCTCCAGAGTTCCTCTGTGGAGATGGGAAAACTTTACAGAAGGATAACCATCTCTGCAGCACTCCAACAATCAGGCCTTCATGGTAGAGTGGCCAGACGGAAGCCACTCCTCAGTAAAAGACACATGACAGCCTGCTTGGAGTTTGCCAAAAGGAACCCAAAGGATGGATGGAAAAAGGTTGCAGACTGCTGGTGTAGCCTATTACCAGAAACTTTAGGAGCATAACATCAGAATTTACGAAGGCCAGCAGCAGCGGGAGGAGGAAGAGGTTTTTTTTCTGGTGGTTAGGCTATCTTGATCTCTGGCTCCCAAGTCATTTGTGTGTCTTAACTATTTAATCAAACAGTGTGCTTAAAGCATCAGACCAGTTCAGTACATATAGTTGATTAAATTAAAACACATGGGGTGTGTCTATATATGGAAAAATAAACATTATAACATTTCTACCAATCGGTTTGTAGAAAGAAAAGATGACTCTTGGTTGACCCATGTTTTTTTTTAGTTGGGGCCCCAGCGCATTCATTAAGTTCAGACCGCTTCCCCTTTTACACATTTTATTACGTTACTTATTCTAAATTAGATTTTTTTTTAAAGAATTAAATGAAAATGTTAAATGTTTTAGTAATGCTTGAGACTCAATTAAATCAATTAATTATGTTGAGGATACATTTTACATTTACTGATAAACATTGGAGTAAAAAAAGCTTATATTTGGGGTTCTAATGGGGTACGACAGTTGAACTAAGCTCATGAGGCATTTATAAGTGACTTCTTCAAGAAACAATGGGTACATATCATTAATGTATAAGTCCCAAATTGGATGTAACAACTGCTGAATGCCCCTTTAAGAGTACATATTGGGCTAATCTAATAGGAGAAATTGAGGACTACAGTATTTCAGGCAATGTCATTAGATGCATTTGATCAATTGTTGACGTTTTGTTGATGGTCCACTCTTGATGTTCTACACGTTAGCGTAGCTTCAGCCATACCTACAGAACAACATTAAAGTGTAGAACCCCTTTACTGCATATTGGTTCAACGACTGCAGAGACGGTACTTACTGGTGTGAAACAGATCTCCAACCTCCTCTTCTTCCTCCTTCAACGTGACAGTCATCTCCCCCTCCTCCTTCACTCCAAAAACTGCATCCTCCTCTTCTTTTACTGTAACATCTTCCTCCTCTTTCACTCTGAACGCGTCTTCCTCTTCTTTCACTGTAACGTTTTTCTCTTCTTCTTTCACTGTAACAGCCTCACCCTCTACTTCTTGTTTAACTGTGACATCCTCATCTTCCTTCTCCTCTTTCACAACAATGTTCAGCCACAGACCCTCTTTCTCCGTCCAGCAGACCTCCTCTTCTTGAACAGGAGGAGAGTAGTTGAGTAAACTCATGGTCGGGGATGTTAGCTAGCTATCATTAGCGACTAGGCTAGTGCTAACTAAACCAGCCAGCTACTATAGCTGACTAATACAAAATAACGTAATATTAAATTAAATAGGTTAACAAGTTTAGAAACAGAAGTGTGTCTAAAACACAGTAGCTAATATACACCGAAAGCGCATAAATAGCTTGAATCTTTCGGCTATGTTGGTTAGCAAGCTACCGAGGTGGTTGACGAGCTGTTTATGAAGAACCGTCCACTAGATTATACGTCACGCTGGCAGCGTCGCCTGAAAGACGCACATCGCCGTCTTCTGATTTGAGGGGAAACGCAGTTGAGGATCATTTTTATTTTCAGACAAAGATTATTTAAAATGGATTTAATTAAATAATACTATTATATTGACACATACAAAGACCTGCATGTGTTGATTGATTAGTGCAAATAAAAAGACTAAGTAAGTAGCTAGCTAATGTAGGTCTACACTGCTCCTACATGGTGTAACAATACATCATGTAGATGTATATAATGAACAGACTAGGTCTATACTGCTCCTACATGGTGTAACAACATTCCTTCCCACTTTTTCCGCATTGTGTTACGTTAGCCTTATTCTAAAAATGATTTAAAATACATTTCAAATACTCAAATCGACAATACCCCATAATGACAAAGCAAAAACGTTACATATTTTTGCTAATTTATTCAAATCAACTGAAAAATCACAGTTACATAAGTATTCAGACCCTTTACAAAGTACTTTGTTGAAACACCTTTGGCATCGATTACAGCCTCCAGTCTTCTTGGGTATGACATTACAAGCTTGGCACACCTGTATTTGGGGAGTTTGTTCCATTCTTCTCCACAGATCCTCTCAAGCGCTGCGAGGTTGGAAGGGGAGCGTTGCCCACAGCTATTTTCAGGTCTCTCCAGAGATGTTAGATAGGGTTCATGTCCTGGCTCTGGCTGGGCCACATAAGGTTATTTAGAGACTTGTCCCAAAGCCACTCCTGTGTTGTCTTGGCTGTGTGCTTACGGGCTTTGTTCTGTTGGAAGGTGAACCTTCGCCCCAGTCTGAGATCTTCAGTGCTATGGAGCAGGTTTTCATCAAAAGTGGCCTCCGTCTGGCCACTCTACCTTAAAGGCCTGATTGGTGGAGTGCTGCAGAGATGGTTGTCCTTCTGGAAGGTTCTCCCATCTCCACAAAGGAACTCTGGAACTCTGTCAGAGTGACCATTGGGTTCTTGGTCACCTCCCTGACCAAGGCCATTCTCCCCCGATTTCTCAGTTTGGCTGGGCGGTCAGCTCTAGGAAGTCTTGGTGGTTCCAAATTCTTAAATTTAAGAATGATGGGGGTGACTGTGTTCTTGGGCACCTTCAATGCTGCAGAAATGTTTTTGTACCCTTCCCCAGATGTGTGCCTCGGCACAATCCTGTCTTGGAGCTCTACAGACAATTCCTTTGACCTCATGGCTTGGTTTTGCTCTGACATGCACTGTCAACCTTATATAGACAGGTGTGTGCCTTTCCAAATCATGTCCAATCAATTGAATTTACCACAGGTGGACTCCAATCAAGTTGTAGAAACATCTCAAGGATGATCAATGGAATCAGGATGCATCTGATATCATTGTAAAGGGTCTGAATACTTAAGTTAATCAATGTGCAAACATGTTTTAAAAAATAAAATAAAACAACTTTGGTTTGTCATTATGGGGTATTGTGTGTAGATTGATGAGGGGTCAAAATAACTTCCATTTTAGAATAAGGCTGAAATGTAACAAAATGTGGAAAAAGTGAAGGGGTCTGAATACATTACGAATGCACTATCCTGTAGCTAATACTAATACTTAATACCCCATACCCTATAGCTAATAGCCTACACCCTATAGCTAATACTAATACCTAATAGCCTACACCCTATAACTAATACTAATACCCTGCACCCTATAGCTAATACTAATACCTTATAGCGTACACCCTATAACTAATATCCTACACCCTATAGCTAACACTAATACCTAATTGCCTACACCCTATAGCTAATACTAATACCCTGCACCCTATAGCTAATACTAATACCTAATACACCACACCCTATATAGGCTAGGAAACACTGTCACCACCGATAACGCCACGAATAATCGAGAATTTCAATAAGCATTTCTCTACTGCTGGCCAAACTTTCCACCTGGCCACCACAACCTCGGCCAACAGCTCTCCCAACCCCCGCAGCTACTTCCCCAAGCCTCCCCAGCTTCTCCTTCACCCAAATCCAGATAGCTGATGTTCTGAAAGAGCTGCAAAACCTGGATCTGTACAAATCAGCTGGGCTAGACAATCTGGACCCCCTCTTTCTAAAATTATCCGCCGCCATTGTGGCAACCCATATTACTAGTATGTTCAACCACTCTTTCATATCGTCCGAGATTCCAAAAGATTGGAACACTTTCGCGGTCATCCCCCTCTTTAAAGGGGGTGACACTCTAGACCCAAACTATTACAGACCTATATCCATCCTGCCCTGCCATTCTAAAGTCTTCGAAAGTCAAGTTAAAAAACAGATCACTGACCATTTTGAATCCCACCGTTACCTTCTCCGCTGTGCAATCCAGTTTCCGAGCTGGTCACGGGTGCACCTCCGCCACGCTCAAGGTACTAAGCGATATAACAGCCACCGATAAAAGACAGTACTGTGCAGCCGTCTTCATCAACCTGGCCAAGGCTTTCGACTTTGTCACCAATCACGGTATTCTTATTGGCAGACTCAACAGCCTTCGTTTCTCAAATGACTGACTTGCCTGGTTCACCAACTACTTCTCAGACAGAGTTCAGTGTGGCAAATCGGAGGGCCTGTTGTCCGGATCTCTGGCAGTTTCTATGGAGGTACCACAGGGTTCATTTCTCAGACCGACTCTTTTCTCTGTATATACCAACGATGTTGCTCTTGCTGCGGGTGATTCCTTGATCCACCTCTACGCAGACGGCACCATTCTGTATACATCTGGCCCTTCTTTGGACACTTTGTTAGTAGTATAAATCACCTGGCACAGTCCCCGCAGCCGGACAACTTTCTCACGGTTTCTGGAAGGAAATGCTGTAGGAGCGCTCAACCGGTGTCGCTCATTCAGCCGACAGAAACTTTCAACCAGTTTTCCCCATTAAGCAGCGAGTCAGAGGCCAAGTCTTCTCTGGTCTCTACTCCTCTCGTTACGGGGTCTGAGACGCCGAAGCTTCCCACCATTAGCTCTGACAAATTGAAAACTCAAGTCATTGGCGACTCCATTACCCGCAGTATTAGACTTAAAACGAATCATCCAGCGATCATACACTGTTTACCGGGGGGCAGGGCTACCGACGTTAAGGCTAATCTGAAGATGGTGCTGGCTAAAGCTAAAACTGGCGAGTATAGAGAGTCGGCACCAACGATGTTAGGATGAAACAGTCAGAGATCACCAAGCGCAACATAGCTTCTGCGTGTAAATCAGCTAGAAAGATGTGTCGGCATCGAGTAATTGTCTCTGGCCCCCTCCCAGTTAGGGGGAGTGATGAGCTCTACAGCAGAGTCTCACAACTCAATCGCTGGTTGAAAACTGTTTTCTGACCCTCCCAAAAGATAGAATTTGTAGATAATTGGCCATCTTTCTGGGACTCACCCACAAACAGGACCAAGCCTGACCTGCTGAGGAGTGACGGACTCCATCCTAGCTGGAGTGGTGCTCTCATCTTATCTACCAACATAGACAGGGCTCTAACTCCTCTAGCTCCACAATGAAATAGGGTGCAGGCCAGGCAGCAGGCTGTTAGCCAGCCTGCCAGCATAGCGGAGTCTGCCACTAGCATAGTCAGTGTAGTCAGCTCAGCTATCACCATTGAGACCGTGTCTGTGCCTCGACCTGGGTTGGGCAAAACTAAACATGGCGGTGTTCGCCTTAGCAATCTCACTAGGATAAAGACCACCTCCATTCCTGTCAGTATTGAAAGAGATCATGATACCTCACATCTCAAAATAGGGCTACTTAATGTTAGATCCCTTACTTCAAAGGCAATTATAGTCAATGAACTAATCACTGATCATAATCTTGATGTGATTGGCCTGACTGAAACATGGCTTAAGCCTGATGAATTTACTGTGTTAAATGAGGCCTCACCTCCTGGCTACACTAGTGACCATATCCCCCGTGCATCCCGCAAAGGCGGAGGTGTTGCTAACATTTACGATAGCAAATTTCAATTTACAAAAAAAAAATACGTTTTCGTCTTTTGAGCTTCTAGTCATGAAATCTATGCAACCTACTCAATCACTTTTTATAGCTACTGTTTACAGGCCTCCTGGGCCATATACAGCGTTCCTCACTGAGTTCCCTGAATTCCTATCGGACCTTGTAGTCATAGCAGATTATATTCTAATCTTTGGTGACTCCAAAAGGCTTTCGGAGCCATTATCGACTCGGTGGGTTTTGTCCAACATGTCTCTGGACCCACTCACTGTCACAGTCATACTCTGGACCTAGTTTTGTCCCATGGAATAAATGTGTGGATTTTAATGTTTTTCCTCATAATCCTGGACTATCGGACCAACATTTTATTACGTTTGCAATTGCAACAAATAATCTGCTCAGACCCCAACCAAGGAACATCAAAAGTTGTGCTATAAATTCACAGACAACACAAAGATTCCTTGATGTCCTTCCAGATTCCCTCTGTCTACCCAA
The DNA here is from genome assembly GCF_002021735.2 of Oncorhynchus kisutch. Lineage (NCBI taxonomy): Eukaryota > Metazoa > Chordata > Actinopteri > Salmoniformes > Salmonidae > Oncorhynchus > Oncorhynchus kisutch. The sequence continues at coordinate 36,498,247 of NC_034193.2, read as the reverse complement.
GGACGCCAGAGGACAAAAATCAGTTAACCACCTAACTGAGGAACTCAATTTAACCTTGCGCAATACACTAGATGCAGTTGCACCCCTAAAAACTAAAAACATTTCTCATAAGAAACTAGCTCCCTGGTACACAGAAAATACCTGAGCTCTGAAGCAAGGGTAGCCTAGGAGTTAGAGCGTTGGACCAGTAACCGGAAGGTTGCAAGTTCAAACCCCCGAGCTGACAAGGTACAAATCTGTGGTTCTGCCCCTGAACAGGCAGTTAACCCACTGTTCCTAGGCCATCATTGAAAATAAGAATTTGTTCTTAACTGACTTGCCTAGTTAAATAAAATAAAAATAAAAATAAAAGCTTCCAGAAAATTGGAATGGAAATGGCGCCACACCAAACTGGAAGTCTTCCGACTAGCTTGGAAAGACAGTACCATGCAGTACCATGCAGTATTGAAGAGCCCTTACTGCTGCTCGATCATCCTATTTTTCCAACTTAATTGAGGAAAATAAGAACAATCCGAAATTCCTTTTTGATACTGTCGCATAGCTAACTAAAAAGCAGCATTCCCCAAGAGAGGATGGCTTTCACTTCAGCAGTGATAAATTCATGAACTTCTTTGAGGAAAAGATCATGATTATTTGAAAGCAAATTACGTTCTCCTCTTTAAATCTGCGTATTCCTTCAAAGCTCAGTTGTCCTGAGTCTGCACAACTCTGCCAGGACCTAGGGTCAAGAGAGACGCTCAAGTGTTTTAGTACTATATCTCTTGACACAATGATGAACCTCTAAACCTTCAAGCTGCATACTGGACCCTATTCCAACTAAACTACTGAAAGAGCTGCTTCCTGTGCTTGGCCCTCCTATGTTGAACATAATAAACGGCTCTCTATCCACTGGATGTGTACCAAACTCACTAAAAGTGGCAGTAATAAAGCCTCTCTTGAAAAAGCCAAACCTTGACCCAGAAAATATAAAAAACTATCGGCCTATATCGAATCTTCCATTCCTCTCAACATTATTAGAAAAGGCTGTTGCGCAGCAACTCACTGCCTTCCTGGAGACAAACAATGTATATGAAATGCTTCAGTCTGGTTTTAGACCCCATCCCTGGGCCCTGAATTTTTCTGAACCGTTGTTGGGGAATAATCAGAATTAGTTGGTAACATAGGTAAGATGTTTCATATTCATCATATGTTTGTAAGTTACTTCTCATCAGAATGTTTATTTTTGTATAATACTGTGGCCGGGTTTGCAGTTATCTGTTCTCTGTCAGGACTAAGTTACTTGGGCCGGAGAGAGGGGAGAGGAGGAGAGGCGAAAAGGATCAGAGGACCAATATGCGGCGTGGTAAGTGTCCATGGTTCTTTTAATAAGTAAACTTACGCATGAACAACTGATACAACAAAACAAGAAACGTGTGAAACCCTAAACAGCCCTATCTGGTGCAAAACACAAAGACAGGAACAATCACCCACAAACACACAGTGACACCCAGGCTACCTAAGTATGATTCTCAATCAGAGACAACTAATGACACCTGCCTCTGATTGAGAATCATACCAAGCAGCGTGGTAATGGGCAACGGCAAAAGCAGCAGCAGGAGAAGCAACAGAGGCAGCAGCAGCAGCAGGAGCAGCAGCAGCAGCAGTGGGAGAGGCTGCACTATTTGGAGAGATGGACTTGGGAGGAGATTCTAGACGGTAAAGGACCCTGGGCAGAGCCAGGAGAATATTGCCGCCCCAAGGCCGAGCTGGAGGCAGCAAAAGCAGAGAGGCGGCATTATGAGGAACTAGCACGGCAGAGCGGATGGAAGCCCGAGAGTCAGCCCCAAAAATTTATTGGGGGGGGGGGCTCACAGGGAGTATGGTTATGCCAGGTGGGAGACCTGTGCAAACTCCCTGTGGTTACCGGGAGGCAAGAGAGACCGGGCAGGCACCGTGTTATGCGGTGGAGCGCACGGTGTCCCCAGTGCGGGTGCACAGCCCGGTGCGGTACATTCCAGCTCCGCGTATCGGCCGGGCTAGAGTGGGCATCGAGCCAAGTGCCATGAAGCCGGCTCTACGCATCTGATCTCCAGTGCGTCTCTTTGGGCCGGCTTACATGGCACCAACCTTGCGCACGGTGTCCCCGGTTCGCCTGCATAGCCCAGTGCGGGCTATTCCACCTCGCCGCACTGGCAGGGCGACCGGGACCATTCAACCGGGTAAGGTTGGGCAGGCTCGGTGCTCAAGAGCTCCAGTGCGCCTGCACGGCCCGGTCTATCCGTCACCACCTCCACGCACCAGCCCTCCGGTGGCAGCCCCCCGCACCAGGCTGTCTCTCCGGCCCATCCTTACAGGGGCTCCCTTCACTCCAGCGCTGCCGGAGCCTCCCGCCTGTCCGGCGCCGCTGCCGGAGCATCCCGCCTGTCCGGCGCCGCTGCCGGAGCCTCCCGCCTGTCCGGAGCCTCCCGCCTGTCTGGCGCCGCTGCCGGAGCCTCCCGCCTGTCCGGCGCCGCTGCCGGAGCCTCCCGCCTGTCCGGAGCCTCCCGCCTGTCTGGCGCCGCTGCCGGAGCCTCCCGCCTGTCCGGCGCCGCTGCCGGAGCCTCCCGCCTGTCCGGAGCCTCCCGCCTGTCTGGCGCCGCTGCCGGAGCCTCCCGCCTGTCCGGCGCTGCTGCCGGAGTCTCCCGCCTGTCCGGCGCTGCTGCCGGAGTCTCCCGCCTGTCCGGCGCTGCTGCCGGAGTCTCCCGCCTGTCCGGCGCTGCTGCCGGAGTCTCCCGCCTGTCCGGCGCCGCTGCCGGAGTCTGAGGCGCCAGAGCCCCTCAGCCCAGAGGCGCCAGAGCTTCTTCCCCTCTGTCCAGAGCTTCCGCCCCTCTGTCCCGAGCTGCCCCTCTGTCCAGTGGGGTCATTGAGAGGGGTGGCCATGGTGAGAAAGCCACGGAGGCAGACAATAAGGCGGACTAAGACAATGGTGAAGTGGGGTCCGCGTCCTGCGCCAGAGCCGCCACCGCGGACAGGCGCCCACCCAGACCCTCCCCTATAGGTCAAGGTTTTGCGGCCGGAGTCCGCACCTTTGGGGGGGGGTACTGTCACGTTCTGACCTTTATTTCCTGTGTTTTGTATTTAGTTAGTATGGTCAGGGCGTGAGTTGGGTGGGCAGTCTATGTTTGATTTTCTATGATTTGGGGTTTTCTATGTTTCGGCCTAGTATGGTTCTCAATCAGAGGCAGGTGTCATTAGTTGTCTCTGATTGAGAATCATACTTAGGTAGCCTGGGTGTCACTGTGTGTTTGTGGGTGATTGTTCCTGTCTTTGTGTTTGCACCAGATGGGACTGTTTTAGGTTTTCTCACATTTGTTGTTTTTGTTAGTTATCTCATGTGTAGTTTCTTTATCAATTAAAGAATATGAATAACCACCACGCTGCGCTTTGGTCCGCCTCTCCTTCAGATGAAGAGAACCATTACAGGTCAAGCGTGTATCTCTTGGCTCCACAATGTCTGTGTGCCAGTCAATGTGTCTCTGTGATCTTGTCAAGGAGGGGTGGATTTGATATATGCCTGTTGATATGAGGATTTGGTTTATGGTTCTGAGAGCGAGAAAAGAACATCGTTTAGGAGACAAAGCTGAGCAATAAATTATGGCCAATGCTGTCTGGCTATGTGTGTCTTTGCTATAAAGGATCTCAGTTGCAATGTGTAAGGGACTCTCAGAGAATTCATTTATAGACACTGAATTGATCTGAGAGTTACAGGGTTGTGATGGAGCTCATATAATTAAAAATGGACTTTGTGATAACTCTGACTTGTGTGTGGTTTGCTCTCATGATTTGGTAAATACAGGAAATTTCCACGACAACGTCTCAGTGCTTCTCCTTCCAATAGGGCGTTTTCCCTTTAATTCCCAATTAAATAGCCAGCATCAGCTGCGCAAAAGGGGGGTTGTGATGGAGACGTGAATGAGGATGTGTTCAACCCTCAGTTCCGAAGCTTCTTTATTCCGTTTGTTTTGTTGCCTTTAAACGTGTGTTTTGTAGCCTAATAGAGTTTACCCAGGATCGGATCCACTCTTTGCATCCATGCCCTTTCTCCGCTGGAGATCTGTTGGAGGATTGGATTGTCTGACTGACCGACTGACTACAACCTTTTTGTATACGGTATTTCATTTGTTTTGATGTGCTGTATACTGTGATGATTTATGTAGTTAGTTGTAGTTGAGGACTTAGTAAGAGTTGATAGGCTTTATAGTTGTGTGGTAAAATAATTGTTATTTTGATTGTATGATTAATACTGGGTTTACGCTACTCTTGAATGAACGGACAAACATTGCGTGACAAAGGTCACTGGAGTTCCCTGAACTCCATTACCGGGCTGGACTCTTTTTAGGCCCGAGGTACAGGACATTTCTGGAGGAATCAGAACTCATTGTGTTATATTATTATATGTGTGTGTAATCATTTATGTTGGTAATACAACCCACGCAAAATAATCGTTTTTGAAGTTCTTTCCGATGTTTTAAGGGTTTATGAAAAGTTTATTTCCATCCTGACTTTTACATAAGTCCTTTGTATTGGTGTAGACTTGACAGACCAGATGGGACTCATTCCCTCCCAAACCAAAATGAGAAACCAATGTTTTCTCTGGTAGGCACAACCTACCTGGCACCCCTATATATAATAACCTCAAGTCAAAACCGTTACAATAGCACTGAGACTGCACTTCTGAAGGTAGTAAATTACCTTTTAATGGCATCAGACCGAGGCTCTGCATCTGTCCTTGTGCTCCTAGACCTTAGTGCTGCTTTTGATACCATCGATCACCACATTCTTTTGGAGAGATTGGAAACCCAAATTGGTCTACACGGACAAGTTCTGGCCTGGTTAAGATCTTATCTGTCGGAAAGATATCAGTTTGTCTCTGTGAATGGTTTGTCCTCTGACAAATCAACTGTAAATTTCGGTGTTCCTCAAGGTTCCGTTTTAGGACCACTATTGTTTTCACTATTTATTTTATCTCTTGGGGATGTAATTCGAAAACATAATGTTAACTTTCACTGCTATGCGGATGACACACAGCTGTACATTTCAATGAAACATGGTGAAGCCCCAAAATTGCCCTCGCTAGAAGCCTGTGTTTCAGACATAAGGAAGTGGATGGCTGCAAACTTTCAACTTTTAAACTCGGAAAAAACAGAGATGCTTGTTCTTGGTCCCAAGAAACAAAGAGATCTTCTGTTGAATCTGACAATTAATCTTAATGGTTGTACAGTCGTCTCAAATAAAACTGTGAAGGACCTCGGCGTTACTCTGGACCCTGATCTTTCTTTTGACGAACATATCAAGACTGTTTCAAGGACAGCTTTTTTCCATCTACATAACATGGCAAAAATCAGAAACTTTCAGTCCAAAAATTATACAGAAAAATTCATCCATGCTTTTGTTCCTTCTAGTTAGACTACTGCAATGCTCTACTTTCCGGCTACCCGAATAAAGCACTAAATAAACTTCAGTTAGTGCTAAATACGGCTGCTAGAATCCTGACTAGAACCAAAAAATCTGATCATATTACTCCAGTGCTAGCCTCCCTACACTGGCTTCCTGTGAAGGCAAGGGCTGATTTCAAGGTTTTACTGCTAACCTACAAAACATTACATGGGCTTGCTCCTACCTATCTCGCTGATTTGGTCCTGCCGTACATACCTACACGTACGCTACGGTCACAAGACGCAGGCCTCCTAATTGTCCCTAGAATTTCTGAGCAAACAGCTGGAGGCAGGGCTTTCTCCTATAGAGCTCCATTTTTATGGAATGGTCTGCCTACCCATGTGAGAGACGCAAACTCGGTCTCAACCTTTAAGTCTTTACTGAATCAAATCAAATCATCAAATCAAATTTATTTATATAGCCCTTCGTACATCAGCTGATATCTCAAAGTGCTGTACAGAAACCCAGCCTAAAACCCCAAACAGCAAGCAATGCAGGTGTAGAAGCACGGTGGCTAGGAAAAACTCCCTAGAAAGGCCAATACCTAGGAAGAAACCTAGAGAGGAACCAGGCTATGTGGGGTGGCCAGTCCTCTTCTGGCTGTGCCGGGTGGAGATTATAACAGAACATGGCCAAGATGTTCAAATGTTCATAAATGACCAGCATGGTCGAATAATAATAAGGCAGAACAGTTGAAACTGGAGCAGCAGCACCAGCTTTAAACATCCCAAGGAGCACTGTGCAAGCGGTAATATTGAAATGGAAGGAGTATCAGACCACTGCAAATCTACCAAGACCTGGCCGTACCTCTAAACTTTCAGCTCATACAAGGAGAAGACTGATCAGAGATGCAGCCAAGAGGCCCATGATCACTCTGGATGAACTGCAGAGATCTACAGCTGAGGTGGGAGACTCTGTCCATAGGACAACAATCAGTCGTAAATTGCACAAATCTGGCCTTTATGGAAGAGTGGCAAGAAGAAAGCCATTTCTTAAAGATATATATTTTTTTTTACTTGTGCATAAGGCATATGTTTTGTCCATTTCCAATATGATTTCATAGGAAGTCAAAAGTCAAAAATTTGAACTTTTTTTTTTAAACGTATCACCCTCGTAAAAAAAGTGCTTGGTAACCCAAAACTAAAAATATGGTTGTAAATGCATTTACCGGGACTCCTATTGTCCATGCCCGCTATGGGAGTACCTTACTACGGCCCTCTATCCATGGGGGCCGTCCTGAGTGCTTTATGGACTGTTTAAAATATTCTGATGGATACACATTGTTGTGCAACTGGTGATTGAAAATAGGCACCTGGTAACCCAAAAATAAAAATATGGTTGTAAAATGCATTTACCGGTCATTCTGATATTAATGCCCGCTATGGGAACACAGGATGGCCGGGCAGTGATAGTTGTTCCTTTCCATCACTCGTTGTGTTGATTTCATCATGTCCATTTGGTGATGTTTTTTCACTGTTGAATCATATTGCAAGTGCATGTGCATTTGCAATATGGTTCAATGGGCATTTACCATCACAAATTTGTCATGCTCAAAAATCCTGCAGAAATGCAACATTGACTGGCCTGATGAACACAGGATGGCCGGGCATTGATAGTGGGTCTTCTCCATCGCTCGTTGTGTTGATTTCATTATGTCCATTTGTTTATGTTTTCTCACTTTTGCTAAGTCACTGTGCATTTGCAATATGGTTCAATGGGCATTTACCATCACGAATTTGTCATGCTATAAAAATCCTGCAGGAATGCGAAATTGACTGGCCCGATGAACTCGGGATGGCTGGGCAGTCATTCTGGTAATCAGTCATCCTCAATCGCTTGTTAGGGTTGATTTCAGAATGTCACTTTGGTGATGGTACCTCACTGTTTAAACATATTGCAAATGGACAAGAGTCACCAGCAAGTCACCGTCCATCAGTCAATTAGATATCATTCTGAGAGCAAACTGATACAAACTGACACCAAACCCACTTTTTCCAACTCGTTTAGTAGCCAACTGTCACATACTTCAGAGCTGGCCCAAAATTCACAACGCCTTTGGTTCAAACCATTAAAAAAAACATAAAACACGAAGTTACATTCTAGCTGCAGGTCCATTTCTGATGTTATGCGTAGGCCTAGCTGAGGCGACCCCGAATCCCAAGTTTCGGCTCGATAGGTCATTTGGTGTCCGAGCAAGACCCTAATTGGTGCTGAAAATCTATTTTTTTCCATGACTTGCTACGGGGTCCTTGAATGAGCTATCGGACAGGAACGTTGGGATCCGTCTATATGGGCCGAGACGGTCACAATGCACCTAGTCTTGAGACTCTGGGACATTTCTAAATGTCGTCATTTTTGTGATGCAAAAATGAATTAAGTCATTGCAAATGTACGAGGCTGTTTCTCGGTCCGAGAACATTCTAGAGCCACATAACTCACCACGCACTATCGACCTGAGGTCTAGAACAGGATTCTAAAGTTTCGGAACTCTAGGTCTGACGGTTCTTTAAAAGTTCCAACAAGGTTAACTAATGCAGGCAGTGTATGTCTCTACGCACCTCAATGGGTACCTCCTTCCAAGCTGTGTGTGTGTGTGATTTAGTTTTCCTTAGAAATTTTATGGCAAAAATGACTGATTTCCAGTTCATGGGGGTTGCCTAATCACACATATGAAGTTTTGGAAAGATCTGACTTTTTTAACCCCTCGAAACAGCCCCTGAGACACCAATTATGGCACTTCCGGTTGGCACAGGAAGCTTTAAGTCAACACACATCCTCATTAGGGTATGCTTTTACAGAATCCTGAGTTTACACAGGGTTGAATGCACTATGTTTATCAAACTGCAGGCAGGGTATGGTTATACACTTTAAGGGAGATTTTAACCACTTCCGGTTGGTCCAGGAAGCTTAGAATCAACACAGGTAGACCTCATAGTCATTGAAGACAGGTTCATAAGGCATTCATAACCCATATAGGCTTCAGGTTGAATTTTGGAGTGCAGGCAATGTATTCCTATGGGGTGAGAAGTCAATGCAAACTGTTTGATGTAAACACCTTCTTTTAACTATTAAGGGTTAATGCCACACGGTCTAGGTTAGGCTTGCACGGATCGGGAGGACCTTCGGAACGTACCTGAGGTCGAATTGTGCTTCTCACCCTGTGGGGCAGGCTTCATTTTGGGCCTACTATTCTAATGGTCGCTGCGCTTAGACCGAGCGAGCTACGGTCAAGCGGGATATCTCGTTGAACTCGGCACGGCCTAGGGATTATGGTAATGCCATTGCCTGCTCTCTGTGTCTTTAAGCACCGCACTTTGTCACTCCATCCTTCCTGTGTGTGTGTGAGGGAGCTTTTCTTTGAGATCTGTTGGGAGAAATGACTGATTTACAGTTCAGGAGGGTTACCTAGTCACACATATGAAGTTTTGGAGAGATGTGACTTTTCTAACCCTTCAAAACAGACAGTGTGACCCAATTAAAGGCACTTCCGGTTGGCACAGGAAGCTATAGGTAAACACATGTCTTGACTGAGGTAGACTCTTACAGAATCCTGAGTTTTAAGTCTTTAAATTAAGAATTGACTGATCTACACAGGGTTGAATGCAGTCATTTTCACATTTGCAGGTTATGCACATCAAAATACCTTTTGGGTGAATTTAACCACTTCCGGTTGCTCCAGGAAGCTTAGAATCGATACAGGTAGACCTCATAGTGGTCTGATGTACTGTCATAGAAGACAGGTTCATAAGGCATTCATAACCCACATAGGCTTCAGGTTGAATTTAGAGGTGCAGGCAATGTATTCCTATGGGGAGAGAAGTCAATGCAAACTGTTTGATGTAAACACCTTCTTTTAACTGTTAAGGGTTAATGCCACACGGTCAAGGTTAGGCTTCCACAGATCGGGAGGACCTTAGGAACGTACCTGAGGTCGAATTGTGCTTCTCACCCTAACGGTTCTCTCACTGTCACCCAAAAGCAAATGACATTGAGGGCCAGGCTTCATTTTGGGCCTTCTTTTTTTCAAGGTCGCTGCACTCAGAGCGAGCTACGGTCAAGCGGGGCGTCTCGTTGAACTCGGCACAGTCTGGAGACTATGGTGATGCCATTTTTTGTGTTGATTTCAGAATGCCATTTTGGTGATGGTCCCTATCCTTTTAAACATATTGCAAATGTACAAAAGTCAACTAGCAAGTCAGTGTCCATCAGTCAATTAGATGTCATTCTGACACCAAACTGATACCAATTGACACCAAACCCACTTTTTCCAACTCATTTAGAAGCCAACTATCACATATGTCAGAGCAGGCCCATAATTCACAGCGCCTTCAGTTTAACCTTTTGTGACTAGGAGGCAGTATTTTCATTTTTTGAAAAAAAACGTTCCTGTACTGAACGGGATATTTCGTCAGGACAAGATGCTAGAATATGCATATCATTGACCGATTAGGATAGAAAACACTCTAAAGTTTCCAAAACTGTAAAAATATTGTCTGTGAGTATAACAGAACTGATGTTGCAGGCGAAAGCCTGAGAAAAATCCAATCCGGAAGAGCCTCATGTTTTGAAAGCGTTGCGTTCCAATGCATCCCTATTGAGCAGTGAATGGGCTATCAATCCGATTACTCTTTCTCCGTATTCCCGAAGGTGTCTACAGCATTGTGACGTAGTTTTACGCATTTATGTTGAAGAATACCCGTAGGCGGCTACATTGCGCAAGTGGTCACCTGATGGCTCCCAGGATGACTCTCGTGTAAAATACAGAGGTAGCCATTACTCCAATCGGTCCTACTGAAAAACGAATTGTCCAGATGGATATATTATCGAATAGATTTTTGAAAAACACCATGAGGATTGATTATAAACAACTTTTGCCATGTTTCTGTCGATATTATAGAGCTAATTTGGAATATTATCCGCCGTTTTCGTGACTGCAATTTCCGGGCGATTTCTCAGCCAAACGTGAAGAACAAACTGAGCTATTTCGCCTACAAAAATAATATTTGGGGAAAAAAGGAACATTTGCTATCTAACTGGGAGTCTCTTGAGTGAAAACATCCGAAGCTCATCAAAGGTAAACGATTTAATTTGATTGCTTTTCTGATTTCTGTGACCAAGTTACCTGCTGCTAGCTGGACAAAATGCTATGCTAGGCTATCAATAAACTTACACAAATGCTTGTCTAGCTTTGGCTGTAAAGCATATTTTGAAAACCTGAGATGACAGGGTGATTAAAGGCTAAGCTGTGTCTCAATATATTTCATTTGTGATTTTCATGAATAGGAATATTTTCTAGGAATATTTATGTCCGTTGCGTTATGCTAATTAGTGTCAGTCGATGATTACGCTCCCGCATGCCATGCCTACGGGGAAACCAAACCCAGATATCCAGTTTCCTCCTCTTCATCTTCTTCCAATGTGACAGTCATCTCCCCCTCCACCTTCACTTCAAAAACTGCATCCTCCTCTCTCTTCCTCCTCTTCTTTTACTGTAACATCCTCCTCCTCTTTCACTCTGAACGCGTCTTCCTCTTCTTTCACTGTAACGTCTTTCTCTTCTTCTTTCACTGTAACATCCTCACCCTCTACTTGTTTTTGTATTTTGACATCCTCTTCCTCGACAACGTTCAGCCACAGACCCTCTTTCTCCGTCCAGCAGACCTCCTCTTCTTTAGCAGGAGGAGAGTAGTTTAGTGAGCTCATGGTCGGGGATGTTAGCTAGTCTAATGCTAACTTAATCAGCTCCGCTAGCTGACTAATAACAACAACACCGTAAATATGAAATTTAATCTGATAACTAACTAGACGACAGAAGAGGGGTTAAAACACAGTGGCTAATATACACTAAAGTGTCTAAAGAGCTTTATTTGTTGGGCTATTTTGTCTAGCAAGCTACCGAGGTGGCTGACTAACTGTTGCTGCTGTTGAAAGAAGCGTTCTGTCCACTGGATTTTACATCACACTATAGCAGTATGGCCTTAAAGCCCCACACCAGACCTAGTCTGTTCATTATATACATCTACATGATGTATTGTTACACTATGTAGGAGCAGTAAAGACCTAGTCTGTTCATTATATACATCTACATGATGTATTGTTACACCATGTAGGAGCAGTATATACCTACAGTAGCTAGCTACTTATTTAGATTTAGTATGACTGAATGAAACTGCCTTAAATGTGCTGTAGTAAATTTTTTATTCACACTAATCAATTAACACATTCCTGTCTTTGTATGTCTCAATATAATAGTATTATTTAATTAAATCCATTTAAAATCATCTTTGTCTGAAAATAAAATATGATCCTCAACTGCGTTTCCCCTCCAGTCAGAAGACCGCGATGTGCGTCTTTCAGGCGACGCTGCCAGCGTGACGTATATTCTAATGGACGGTTCTTCAGAAACTGCTCGTCAACCACCTCGGTAGCTTGCTAGCCAATATAGTCGAACGATTAAAGCTCTTACGCTTTCGGTGTATATTAGGTATTGTGTTTTAGACACACTTCTGTCGTATCTACTTGTTAACCTATTTAATTTAATAGTACGTTATTTTGTATTAGTCAGCTATAGTAGTTGGCTGGTTAAGTTAGCACTAGCCTAGTTGCTAATGACAGCTAGCTAGCTAACATCCCCGACCATGAGCTCCATTAACTACGCCCCTCCTGTTAAAGAAGAGGAGGTCTGCTGGGCGGAGAAAGAAGCTCTTGTGAAAGAGGAGGCAGAAGAAGAGGATGTCACAGTAAAAAAAGAGGGTGAGGCTGTTACAGTGAAAGAAGAAGAGAAAGATGTTTCAGTGAAAGAAGAGGAGGAAGATGCGTTCAGAGTGAAAGAGGAGGAGGATGTTACAGTAAAAGAAGAGGAGGCAGAGAAAGAGGAGGATGCAGTTTTTGAAGTGAAGGAGGAGAAAGAGAGAATATTGACAGAGGAGTCAGGAGATCTGATTACCACCCGTAAGTACTGTCTTAAAAACGGGCTCTAACTCTCCAAAGTTTTTGAACGAATGTGTGGTTTTAAAGCAGCATACTACTGAAATTCTATACTTGAAAATGTTGTTCTCTACTATAGGAATTTATGTTATAATATAATGTTAAAGCTACATTTTAAAATAGGTGATAAAGCCCTGAATGCTGATTGGCTAACAGCTGTGGTATGTCAGGCCGTATACCATGGGTATGACAAAACATGTATTTTTACCCTTCTAATTACACTGGTAACCAGTTTATAATTGCAATAAGCCACCTAGGGTTTGTGATATATGGCCAATATACCACGGCTAAGGGCTGTATCCAGGCACTCTGCGTTGTGTTGTCCATAAGAACAGTCTTTAACCATGCTATATTGGCCATATACCACACTTTCTCGGGCCTTATTGCTTAACTGTGACATGTGTAGAGAGTCCCCCCCCACCACCACAAAATCACAACTTAATTGTCTCACAGAGTGGCAAACAAGTTATAAATGAAACGTTTGACGTGTCTATTGTAGACCTTGCATGGCGTGTGTAAACCCACAAAAAGCAGATTTCTAAATAATGTTGGAGAAATACAGAAAATAAGAAGCATTATTGACATGAAATGGACAAGTGTAATGGGGAGACTGAACATATTAGCAAAAGGACACGTGTTTTGGGGAGACTGAACATATTAGCAAAAGGACAAGCGTTTTGGGGAGACTGAACATATTAGCAAAAGGACAAGCGCTTTGGGGAGACTGAACATATTAGCAAACTTTTGTTAGTCGACAAAAAACATGGGCAAAATAGTCATTTCAAGGAAAGGCTGAACTAAAGAATTATAATTTAGAAAATATAGTAATTATAACTTTAGAGATGAAGTGGGTCACCAACAAAACGTTATTAACATTGGATCAAATGCAGCCTGTAACATTGACTGAAATAGTAATATATGTTATTATAGAGCTCTGCTCAGCCTGTAAACATGACATGATCTATTATTATAGAGCTCTGCTCAGCCTATAAACATGACAATATATATTATTATAGAGCTCTGCTCAGCCTGTAAACATGACAATATATATTATTATAGAGCTCTGCTCAGCCTGAAACATGACATTATCTATTATTATAGAGCTCTGCACAGCCTGTAAACATGACATTATCTATTATTACAGAGCTCTGTTCAGTCAATAAACATGACATTCCCTGAGAAATTAGATTTGGAGCTCTACATCATTTGTTTTTAAATCTCACCGTCACCAAGTGTATTATTAATGATGTAATGTTGTGAAGACTGATCTTGAGTTATTGAGGGATCTAGTCTGGATTAAACCTCATAGGAAGACAGTTTTATCATGTGGAGATTTCATTCAGGTCTCTCTTTAGACAAATTACTCAGTTTTTGGCAGGAGAGAGACCAGACTCTCACTCTGACAGCAGAAAGAGTCCTTCAGAGGAACCAGACACAGAAATGCCCAAACCAGCGAGACAACACCACTGCCCCTACTGTGGAAATAGTTTTACCCGATTACTACATCTGAAAGCACATGAGAGAATACATACAGGAGAAAAGCCCTTCCACTGTTCCCAGTGTGAAAAGAGTTTTAGGTGGTTAACGAGTCTGAAAAAGCATGAGAGGGGACACACACAAGAAAAGCTCTACCAATGCTCCCTGTGTGGAAAGAGTTTTACCAAGTCAATGCGCCTGACTAGGCATGACAGGACACACTCAGGAGGGGATAAGATCTACCACTGCTCCCAGTGTGGAAAGAGATTTAACCGGTTAAGGCATCTGAATAAGCATGAAATAATACATACACAGAAGGAGAAGACATACCACTGCTCTCAGTGTGGAAAGACATTTTCCCAGTCAGAGGACCTGACATCACATGTGAGAATAGAGAGACTGTGTTCTGACTTGTGTTTTTGACTGGGAATTTGTGTTTTTGTTTGTCACATTAAATCATATTGTTTAAATGAAATCAGACATGAAAATCTGACCAAAACAACAGGGCTGTTTCTGTTGTTTATTCATCTTGATCGTGTCTAAAATCAAATTAAATATTTTAAAATGTGTATTTCATTTTGAACTTTGATTGTGTACAAGTATAAACCCTCTGATGTTGTTCATGATATGATTTGGATATTGCTAAATGTAAATTATTATATAAGGAAGTAAGTAGCCTTGGCTTGTAGCTGTTTCTGTAATGTGTGGCAGCTTGATGTACAAGCACTTCCTCAGGACAGGACTCTAGTCTATTAAGTTATTATATAGATTCATTTAATTTTGCTACTCTTCACTCCAACCTTGAATTTGATTTGATATATGATTTGGATATTGCTAAATTACTTTGTTTGGATACAGCTGCAGCCAAATATATTGGCACCCTTGCACTTAGATATAATTCCCTATTTCTTCTCAAGTCAGTTGAAATTGATGGTGGTCTAGTACCACTACTTTACTATGATGGTCTCCACCTTGTTATTGTACTAGTACCACTACTATACTATGATGGTCTCCACATCTTATTGTACTAGCTCCACTACTAGTACCACTACTATACTATGATGGTCTCTACATCTTATTGTACTAGCTCCACAACTAGTACCACTACTATACTATGATGGTCTCCACCTTATTGTACTAGCTCCACTACTAGTACCACTACTATACTATGGTCTCCACATCTTATTGTACTAGCTACACTACTAATACCACTACTATACTATGATGGTCTCCACACCTGGTTATCAAATCTATTTTTATAAAGCCCTTTTTACATCAGCTGATGTCACAAAGTGATATATAGAATCTCAGCCTAAAACCCCAAACAGCAATGCAGATGTAGAAGCACGGTGGCTCCCCAATTAAGGTTCAACCAGCTGCCTGTAGTTAGGAGGTAGTTCTGTAATTGTATACAGTCAGACTGGAAGGGTTCATGCAGATTTTTGGTAGAGGGGTGGTTCTGTAGTTGTATACAGTCAGCCTGGAAGGGTTCATGCAGATTGTTGGTAGAGGGGTAGTTCTGTAGTTGTATACAGCCAGACAGGAAGGGTTCATGCAGATTGTTGGTAGAGAGGTAGTTCTGTAGTTGTATACAGCCAGACTGGAAGGGTTCATGCAGATTGTTGGTAGAGAGGTAGTTCTGTAGTATCTAAGTCAGACTGTGTTTTAAACATACTTCTGTTTTATAGTTAGTTGCCCCATTTATTTTCATATTTACGTTGTTAGTCAGGCAGATGTCTAAAATTTGCCTAGCACTAGGCTAGTCGCTAATGATATCTAGCTAGCTAACATCCCCGAACATGAGCTCCCTAAACTACTCTCCTCCTGTTAAAGAAGAGGAGGTCTGCTGGACGGAGAAAGAAGCTCTGGGGCTGAACATTGTTGTGAAAGAGGAGAAGGAAGAAGAGGATGTCCCAGTAAAAAAACAAGAAGTAGAGGGTGATGCTGTTACAGTGAAAGAAGAATAGAAAGATGTTTCAGTGAAAGAAGAAGGGGGAGAGGAAGGAGAGCAGGAGGAGGAGACAGAAGGTTAGATTAACACCAGTAAATACTAATATTTAATAACGGGGGCACAAACGCTGCAGTTGTTGAACTGATGAATACAAACGTGGTTTTAAAGCAGCTGTGGTTTTTGTTTTGCATACATTTTCAAATTAAAAATCGGAATCTGGTGTAATTTCGTTACTCTGGAATTGCCCAGCTCCTAACTTCTCAACAAATATATAAACGCAACAATTTCAAAGATTTTACTGACTTACAGTTCATAGAAGTCAATTGAAATAAATTCATTAGGCCCTAATCTATGGATTTCATGACTGGGCAGGTGTGCTGCCATAGGCCACCCACTTGGGTGCAAAGCCCAGCCAATCAGAATGAGTTTTCCACACAAAAAGGCTTTATTACAGACAGAAATACTCCTTAGTACCCCCTCCTCAGATGATCCCGAATGAAACATGGGACCAACACTTTCCATGTTGCGTTTATTTTTTTGTTCAGTATATACACTTAGGAACACATGTCAGAGTAGAGCCCTGAACTATAATAATAAGTCAGCAGTTTATCTGGCAGGACAGTGTGGTGTGTAGTGATGTGTTGTGAAATGGAGGCACTTTGGTGATTCTTGATGTTCACTTGTACAACTATTCATCATTACTATTGTATTTAAATTAATTATTTTAACACATTGGTTAAAAGACTCTTGTCACAAAAATGTGATTACATGGAGCAATATACCACATTACTTCATGCTTACACTTCTTGTTTTACAAACATTGCCAAGCTGCTCATTCATTTCTTCTTGTTGTGATTATTGGTGTAGTCAGTCATTGCAAAAAAATATTTGGTAGAAAATCAGTGGTGTGTATTTTCTTTCATCTACCTGCTACACTGGCTGGTGGACCAACAAGACAACAGGACCAACAGGACTTAGAAAACATTTGTCAAAGTTTGTAAAAACAACATTCACTACATTGACTATCTGACTTTCACACAGGAGGGAGATGTGACCATCGTGGATCCTCTGGGGAGTCTCAACAACATCATGATGCTGAAGAGGCAGAGAAGAGTCTCTCCAGATCAGAACACCTCAAGAAACACCAGCAGAGACACACAGGAAAGAAACCACACTGCTGCTCTGACTGTGGGAAACGTTTCAAATCTTCATCAGAACTTAAAAATCACCAGCGAGTACACACAGGAGAGAAGCCTTATAGCTGTAATCAATGTGGGAAGAGTTTTACTCATTCAAGTAATCTGAAAACACACCAGAGAACACACACAAGAGATAAGCCTTACAGCTGTGAACAGTGTGGCAAGAGTTTTACTCAGGCAAGCAACCTGTTATCACACCAGAGAACACACACAGGAGAGCAGCCATACAGCTGTGATCAGTGTGGCAAGAGTTTTACTCAGTCAAGCAACCTGGTATCACACCAGAGAATACACACAGGAGAGCAGCCATATAGCTGTGAGCAATGTGGGAAAAACTTTTCTCGGGGAGAACGCCTTAAAGAGCACCAGAGAACACACACAGGAGAGAAGCCTTATATCTGTGACCAGTGTGGCAAGAGTTTTACTCAGTCACGCAACCTGCTATCACACCAGAGAACACACACAGGAGAGCAGCCATATAGCTGTGAGCAATGTGGCAAGAGTTTTACTCAGTCAAGCAACCTGGTATCACACCAGAGAACACACACAGGAGAGCAGCCATATAGCTGTGAGCAATGTGGGAAAAGCTTTTCTCGGATAGAACACCTTAAAGGACACCAGAGAACACACACAGGAGAGAAACCTTATAGCTGTAATCAGTGTGGGAAGAGTTTTACTCAGTCAAACAGCCTGAATAGACACCAGAGAACACACACATGATAGAAATCGTATAGCTGTAATCAGTGTGGGAAGAGTTTTATCACCAGAGAGCACACACAGGAGACACTGCTCTGCTCTGACTTTGAAGAGCTTTGCTTCCATAAGAAACCTGACACAACACCAGAGAACACACACAGGAGAGAAGCCTTATAGCTGTGATCAGTGTGACAAGAGGTAATCAGACCACTTGAATGAGAGTATATCAGAAAATACATGCAGGAGATCCACAGAGTGTAGAATGACCAACACCAGACCTATATACATCAAATCACATTTTATTTGTCACATACACTTGTTTAGCAGATGTTATTGTGGGTGTAGCAAAATGCTTGTGTTTCTAGCTCCAACAGTCCAGTAATATCTAACAAGTAATATTTAACAATACACACAATCTAAAGGAATGGAATTAAGAATATATAAATCTTTGGCCGAGCGATGCCAGAGCAGCATAGACTAAGATTCAGTAGAATAGAATATAATACAGTACATACAGTGGGGCAAAAAAGTATTTAGTCAGCCACCAATTGTGCAGGTTCTCCTACTTAAAAAGATGAGAGGCCTGTAATTTTCATCATAGGTACACTTCAACTATGACAGACAAAATGAGGGGGAAAAAATCCAGAAAATCACATTGTAGGATTTTTTATGAATTTATTTGCAAATTATGGTGGAAAATAAGTATTTGGTCAATAACAAAAGTTTATCTCAATACTTTGTTATATACCCTTTGTTGGCAATGACAGAGGTCAAACGTTTTCTGTAAGTCTTCACAAGGTTTTCACACACTGTTGCTGGTATTTTGGCCCATTCCCCCATGCAGATCTCCTCTAGAGCAGTGATGTTTTGGGGCTGTTGCTGGGCAACATGGACTTTCAACTCCCTCCAAAGATTTTCTATGGGGTTGAGATCTGGCCGGGCGGTGTTTTTGGGATCATTGTCATGCTGAAAGACCCAGCCACGTTTCATCTTCAATGCCCTTGCTGATGGAAGGAGGTTTTCACTCAAAATCTCACGATACATGGCCCCATTCATTCTTTCCTTTACACGGATCAGTCGTCCTGGTCCCTTTGCAGAAAAACAGCCCCAAAGCATGATGTTTCCACCCCCATGCTTCACAGTAGGTATGGTGTTCTTTGGATGGAACTCGGCATTCTTTGTCCTCCAAACACGACGAGTTGAGTTTTTACCAAAAAGTTCTATTTTGGTTTCATCTGACCATATGACATTCTCCCAATCTTCTTCTGGATCATCCAAATGCTCTCTAGCAAACTTCAGACGGGCCTGGACAGGTACTGGCTTAGGCAGGGGGACACGTCTGGCACTGCAGGATTTGAGTCCCTGGCGACGTAGTGTGTTACTGATGGTAGGCTTTGTTACTTTGGTCCCAGCTCTCTACAGGTCATGCATTAGGTCCTCCCGTGTGGTTCTGGGATTTTTGCTCACTGTTCTTGTGATCATTTTGACCCCACGGGGTGAGATCTTGCGTGGAGCCCCAGATCGAGGGAGATTATCAGTGGTCTTGTATGTCTTCCATGTCTTCCATTTCCTAATAATTGCTCCCACATTTGATTTCTTCAAACCAAGCTGCTTACCTATTGCAGATTCAGTCTTCCCAGCCTGGTTCAGGTATACAATTTTGTTTCTGGTGTCCTTTTGACAGCTCTTTGGGTATCAATAACTAGGTGCTTATTTTGATATCTAGTTATGACTGAATCAGAAATACAGATGTGGAGTAGATGTCGAGTTTGTTTTAAATTATCATAAAAAATCTGAACTAATCTAACAACACTTGTTGCTATTTGTACTTGTTGATATAATATTCTTATTTAATGGAGAGGGAAAAAAAACGTTTCCCTAAACTGCTTAATAATATTATAATTCAATGAAGGAATAAAAAAGTTTCCTCCCTCCAGACAGCAGATGGCAATATGTGTCTTTCAGGCGATGTTTCTAGTGTGACGCATAATCTAGTGGACGGAACGCTTCTTCGCAACTGCAGCCACCTCGGTAGCTCGCTAGACAACAGTCAGAACATTCAAGTTCTTTAGACAATTTCGTGGTTTAATTGCCTCTATGATTGAAACATACTCATGTGGGAACAACTAGATACCCCATTTAATTTAATATTTACGTTGTAAGTCAACTAGCTGGCTGGTTTAGTTAGCACTAGTCTAGTCGCTAATGCTAACTAGCCATTATCCCCGAACATGAGTTCACCAAGCTACTCTCCTCCTGATAAAGAAGAGGGGGTCTGCTGGACGGAGAAAGGAACTCGTGAAAGAGGAGGCGGAAGAGGAGGCTGTTACAATACACAAACAAGTAGAGGGTGAGGGTGTTACCGTGAAAGAAGAAGAGAAAGACGCGTTCAGAGTGAAAGAGGAGGAGGATGTTACTGTGAAAGAAGAGGAGTAAGATGCAGTTTTTAGAGTGGAGGATGAAGTGAAAGAAGATGAAGACGTTTTTGGAATGAAGGATGAAGAGGGTGAGATTACTGTCACATTAGAGGAGGACGAAGTAGAGTTGACTGGAGAACTTATTAACACCAGTAAATACAGTGAGTACTATCTTAAAAAACAGGGGAACACAAACTCTTCAGTTGTTGAACTAATGTGTGATTTTACATTCTACACTTGTACTGTAGGAATTGTTCATGGCGTCCTCTAGTGATTTTTTAAAAATACTTTTCATGTCGAAAAGTGATATAGAAATACAATAAAGTATATACACACTAAAGGGAAACAAATAAATGTTTTGAGCAAAATATATATATTTTTTTGACAATTGCAAACTGGAAGGAGTGAGTGATGTCATACATAGTAAGGCTTTCAAGGAGTTGGCTTGATGGGATGTCGTGATGTCATCCAATAGGCGACTGATCCTAATGTGAATATTCATTATTCTTTTAAAAATCCTTCCTGTTCTGTCAAGTTGGTTGTTGATCATTGCAAGAAAGCCATTTTCAAGTCTTGCCGTTGACTTTCCAGACGATTTAAGTCCAAACTTTAACTAGGCCACTCAGGAACATTCAATGTCATCTTGGTAAGCTCCTCCAGTGTAGATGTGGCCTTGTGGTTTAGGTTATTGTCCTGTTAGGACAGTTTTTCATATTCAGATCTCTGAAATGCACTCTACCTACATAACATTTAGTGTCTCCTTATATTACGCTGTGAAAACAGTTTTCATGGGCACAGAAATCCTAAATAATTTCAGAGTTTGCTAAATCCAATGGTTCTAACCGAGAGTCACCTTAACTTTATTGACAACACCCCAATGGATGCTGTCATTAATGCGGTTCTTCAATAATTACACATAATACTTAATACTGTAGCTGTTTAGTGACAGTCACATGTTCAACTATCATCAGCTGATCCAGGAAATCATTTTCTGAATGTCAGTCAAATGACAAACATCACGACATGGGTATATTTGTTGTTAGGTGAAGTTATGGGTCCTACAGTAGGTCTATGTTGTTGTTAGCTGAAGTTATGGGCCAATTTGTAAACAATTAGTGAACAAACCCTTATTGTCAGGCTGATGGCAAAGCTAGCCAAAGAGCATTTTACTGGTTGAAGTGTTTTTTTTCTTCGTATAAAGCAGTTGATTTGAGACAAAAACATTACATTAAGCAGGAGAGATTCAAACCAGCCTTACAATTATAATCCAAAAGTTATGCGTATTGCACTCATAAGCAACCTGTAAATGGAAGATATTTTTGCTGTCAGCCTATGAGAACTCCCCTGAGTTTTCCCCCACGGTGGTGAACTAGTGAATAGACATAGAGCTTAATGTGAGTTTCCTTGAGTAGCACTCCTGATCTTGCGCTATAATATTCAGAATACATTGTGGAAAACTAAAATCTTCGCTCACCATTTTGGCTCCAGGCAGATATACTACATCCATAACTAGTGGTTTCCTCATTAGCAGGGAGGAGTTTCTTCAACCAGATATACTACATCCATAATTAGTGGTTTCCTCATTAGCATGGAGGAGATTCTGCAACCACATTGTGTGTGCATCGCCCTCCTGCCGCAATTTTAGCAAACACAGAAAGGGGTCTATATTGGAGACCAAAAGTCATCTGGCACACTGATTAGAGTTTCAACAACGCAAATAACTTATTTCTAGCCTACAATCATCGATTTTATTTTACTACTGTGAAAACAAGACGATTGTCATATAATTTAACAGACGTCAATTATTGTACAACTTCATGACAATGCTCTGGGCATCAACGTTTATCTAAACAGTGGATATTTGCTGTTGTGGGCCTTTAACCATCTGTCTGATATTTTCGTTAACACAGGAGAGAGATGTGAATATCGTGGATCCTCTGAGGAGCCTCAAAAACTTAATGATGCTGACGAGGCAGAAGTCTCTCTCCAGATCAGGACACCTCGAAACACCAGCAGAGACCCACAGGAAAGAAACCACACTGCTGCTCTGACTGTGGGAAACGTTGCAAATCTTCATCAGAACTTAAAAATCACCAGCGTGTACACACAGGAGAGAAACCTTATAGCTGTAGTCAGTGTGGGAAGAGTTTTACTCAGCTAAACAGCCTGAAAGAACACCAGAGAACACACACAGGAGAGAAATCTCATAGCGGTGATCAATGTGGGAAGAGATACTCTGGTAAAAGATATCTGATCAAACATCAGAAAAAACATACATGAAGGAGTTGAATTTGAAAAATCATATCAATTACATAATGTCACAATGTAGAATGTTTTAACATTTTAGTAGGAGTATTTTAATGATGTCACAATGTAGAACCCTAAATGTTTGTCCTCTGTTCTATTGGTTTCAACATTATATGGATATTTGCCTGAGGGAAAATCCAGGCTCTGAATTGAAAGAGTACTATTTATGTTATCTAACAAAAAGTGACAAACAAAAAAATAGTTGTGTTAAACTTATCACGTTGGTGACCCACTTGAATCAAAATGCAACACTTCAAAATGTAGCTAGCTGTTTTCTACAAATTGTCCTCTAACCAATGATGTACACATTATTCCCAGATTCCGTGTGGTTTTTGAGCTGTTAGTTTTAACAGGACGTGCAAACTCATTTCCCTTCTGTCACACAAATGATTTTAGCATGATATCGATGAGTTATGACAAATAAGTGTTGTGTTCCTTTGTTCAACGTCCCCTACATTTAAATGTATCACGCCCAAATGCAGCTGACTGTCCTCTGCAGGTTGTCCTCTAACCAGTGAGGGAAAATATTTATCCCGTTTCCATGTTTTGTTTAGATTGTTAGTTTCAACAGCACGTACAACCCGATTTCCCCCCTAATCAATATCAGTGATTTATTGCTACTTGTCAACAACAGTGTTTTTGGTGCTTGTACAGTTTATACGGTGCTTGTTTAAAAAAAAAAATACAAGTAATATGAATATTGTGGCAGATGTTTGTGTATACAGTATGGCCCATTTTACGTTTAGGTTTTCAATATATCACAAACTGTTTCTGCATATTGGTTGTTGATTTGTACATGTTAAAATTGTGTGTTGACATTGGGTTATCCCACCTAGCAAAATGTAATTAAAAAATACTTTGAAAAAAGGACTATGCAACCAAATATTTCATATTTACATTTCATGTAACATTTAGTAATCATAATTATTTATGTAACCAACTGACAATTTTGGGTACAATTATATTGACATTGTTGCTCTGCTTTTAGAATATCAGGGTTCATTCTCAGATGTGCCAACCCAAATGTACTAGAGCATGACATTAGGGACTGGGCCCAGATCCAACAACATGCCTATCGAGTGAACCCTGAAAGATTTTCTCAAGGGTGGGCAGTCAAATAGTTTTGCGTTTAGCCATTGCGTTGCCATGGATCACAATTTATTTTGACTTGTTGGAGATTCGTTTTTGTCAGGAGAATTCTATACTCCTGTTAATTTACCAATTCAAATAAGTTACCCTTAGTCTGTTATATCAGGATTTGTGAGATACTGATAGAAAAGGAAACCGACAGAGGCCCAGTCTACCAAAGTTAAATGTTTATTCACGGGAACGTTCTGACGTGTACAGTACAGGACCTTCAATTTATAGCGACACACATACTTCCACACCAACCATCAAACCCGCTCGCCAATAGAGCCTAGGGGAGTACGTGAGAATAGTGTCTTCCTACCCTCCCCTAAGATAGGGAGAGACCTGGGACTGGGAAGTTCTCAGTGTCCCAGCCAAGGTCTCCCCGGACCTGGCTCAGACAGATAGTCTGTTCTCAAAACACTAGACACATTGTTCCCAAACGTTGATTCGGACTAAAACCACACAAAGTATTATAATATAATCATCGAATGAGTCTAACACTTACACACGTGTTATAATAATCTAATGATTCAAATTAATTTCATACAATCACATGGTATCAGACCTATGGTTTCAGGACTGTAACATTCTAATAATTTATTAAAACACATTTCCTTATCAGTTTTGTTTGGGCTCGTTCCAAGGGGACGAGAGTTCTAGAAGCTAGTGAGTTTTAGGAAGACTAGAGTTCTAGAAGCTTGTGGGGAAAACATTTTTCTATAGAAAGAAAAAGGAGAAAAGATACGATTGTATATTGTTAATTAGAAATTTGTGTTTCTTGTTTTTAAATTGTTGACAGCCAGTAGACATGTTAATATTGTAGAAGGTGAAGCATTGTAGTAGATTATAATGTGAAATGGAGGTTGTTTTTTGTTGGTGGTGAGCGAACTTGTCCAACAAAAATATAGGATATATTTGTTGTTTAAAAGGGGAAGGTTTTACAGGCTTTGGTTTTTCCATTTATGTTTTGAGGTTGGACTTTAGCATGTCTAGCTCGTTAGCACACAGGTCTAGCTCGTTAGAACACAGGTCTAGCTCGTTAGAACACACGTCTAGCTCGTTAGCACGTAGGACGCACTGATTGGTGTCACCTCGTTAGTATATGTGTTACACCTGTGCTGGCTTGTCCATCTTGTTAGTGGGAAGGTGTTTCACCTGAGCGGGTCCAGGTTCTATTTAAGAGTGTCTGGCCCAGTGCTCCAGTTGGTCTGATAGATGTGGAGAGTCAACACCTTTAGTTGCTCCACCTTTTTGTTTTTTTTGCTTCCTGTTTATAAGTTTGAGGCGGTGGGACGTGTGCGCCATCGTCCGTGAGGAGATGGCGCAAAGTACATCTGGACCGTCGGGTCCGGGGATTGGACTGGCCAACACGGTGCGCTTTTCTTGGCGGGGAAAAGAGATGGAGCCTTGGGGGAGAGAAACCTTCGGGAGGAACATCCTAATGGGGCACCTAAAATTGAAGGTTAAAGATGTTCTATGCCTTCAGGGGAACCCAATGGAGAAGGGGTTTGATGTAACCCTATATTTGGAAGAAAAACACAATGAGATTATGAAGACGGTGACGGAAGGGAAAGAAGAAGGGGGGGATGGTGGGTGGGGAGGGAGGACCCAACACACTGCCTGGGTCATGGGTTGGGATGGAGGACGGGGGGGGCGTCAGGAGAGGAGAGGACGTCCCCGCCGGTGGAGATGGACCAGGGGAGCATCGGGTGAGTCTGTTGTTAATAATTAAATGAATAGTTCTGTTTCTTTTTTTAGTCTAAATGTTAGGGGGTTAAGGAATAATGTTAAAAGGAGGGCGGTTTTTTGTTATTTAGAGGGTGTGGGGTTTGATTTCTGTTTTTTACAGGAGGTTCACCTGAGGGATGGTGGGGATGTGTGTAGATTTAAGAGGGAGTGGGATAAGGGGGAATCTTTTTGGGGCATAGGAGGGGTGCACTCAACAGGATTAGGGATTTTGTGTGGGCATAGAGAGGTTAAAATAGAGAACACTTTTGTAATAATACAGGGTAGAGTTTTGGGGATAGATGTTAAGTTTAGAGAAGCTAGATATAGGTTAATTGGGGTGTATGGGCCACAGGTGGCAGCAGACAGGAGGGAGATGGTGGACTGTCTGGCGCCCCTGTGTGTTACAAACAGGCACTTGGTGATAGGAGGAGACTTTAATATAGATTTAGGGGTAGGCGGTGATAGCAGTGCAGGTGCCATCTCTGGGCTAATGGCTTGCCATGGTCTGGTTGATGGTGGCCTGCACACTACTCCGGCAATGGTCGGTCCTACATGGCGCAACTCCAGGGGGGTTGCGCGGAGGCTCGACTACATTTTTGTATCCAGGTCTTTGGGTCAGTTGTCTGGGCGGCTGTTGCCTGTTTTCTTCACGGATCACGACGGGGTGTTCCTGCAGGTGGGGTCGCCAGTCTGCCTCTTCGGTAGGGGGTACTGGAAGTTAGATCGGGATATACTGGAGGAGCAGGCTTTTGTTGACGCATTTTTTTGTTTCTTTCGGAGGCTTAACAGCCTCCGGTCCATGTGCGAGGGGGTGTTAGAGTGGTGGGATTTAGTTAAGGTGAGGATTAGGGCTTTTATAATAGGATATTGTAGAAGGAAAAAAAGGGAGGAAAGGAGGGAGGTGGATCGTATCCAAAGGTTAATTGAACTCGAGTACGAGGCAGGCAACCTCGGCGGGTCGATTGACTGGGAGAGATTCGCAGCCCTAAAGGCGCAGCTCAGGGAGCTGCAGGAGCAGAAGGCTCGAGCTTTCCTGGAGCGTGCGCATAGTGGCTTTCTAGAACATAATGAGACTTGTTCCGCTATGTTCTTTAAGTCGGTTAGGGCCAGGCAGAGTAGGAAGGTAATGCATGGAGTTAGGGAAGAAAATGGTAGTATAGTAAGTAAACCAGAGGAAATGGTCAGGGTGACAACTGATCATTTCCAAGGTTTATTTAAGGAAAGGGAAATAGATGTAGAGCAGGGAAACGTGTTTTTAGAACACTTGTCCCGGCGGTTGCCAGAGGACATTAGAGACGTGATGGAGGCCCAGATCTCACTAGAAGAGGTTGAGAGCGCTCTTAGGAGGATGGGAAAAGGGAAGGTGCCTGGGATGGATGGGCTGCCGGCTGAGTTTTACCTCAAGTTTTGGGGTATACTTGGACCAGTGGTTCTCGAAGTCTTGAAGGCCATCCTTGAGACGGGGGTCCCGGGGGGATCAATGGCTGTTGGTGTGCTGTCACTTCTTTATAAGAAGGGGGAAGCAACTGACCTTGGCAACTGGCGGCCATTGACCATGCTGTGCGTAGATTACAAGATTCTTGCAAAGGTTTTAGCAGACCGGTTGCGCACAGCCCTTCCCTACGTCGTCCACGAGGATCAGACGTGCGGGGTAGAGGGCCGCTCTATAAGATGGAACCTACAGTTGATCAGGGATTCCATCGCTTGGGTTGAAGATAGAGGGCTGCCTTTAATGGTAGCAGCGCTAGATCAGGCGAAAGCTTTTGATCGCGTGAATAGATCTTTTCTATTCAGGGTGTTAGGTAGATTAGGATTTGGGGAGAAGTTTATAGGATGGATCCGTACTTTATATGTCGGAGCGGAGTGTCGAGTTAGTGTAAATAGTCACTTAGGTGACGTTTTTGACCTCTCGTCTGGGGTCAGGCAGGGATGCCCACTCTCGGCTCTCCTCTTCGTTCTGTACATGGAGCCTCTGGGGGCTGCCATTAGGGCAGACACAGGGGTGGAAGGCTTGTTGATCCCTGGAAGTGGTGGGCTGCGTGTTAAGATGACGCAGTACGCCGACGACACTTCCTTGCTGTTGTGCAAGGATTCGTGCCTGACAAGGTCCCTTGCCATCTTTGGGGATTTCACCCGAGCGTCGGGAGCAGTTCTGAACCATGCAAAGTCTTCCGTCAAGTTTGTCGGAAGATGGCGCGGTAGAACGGATGTGCCTGGGGGGTTATCTCTCTGTGAAGGGGCCCTGAGGATTCTCGGGGTTCATTTTGAGACCTCCGGCTCAGCGACGCTAAACTGGAACATGCGTATCGCAGTGGTACAGAGGAAGCTAGCAATGTGGAAGGCTAGGTATTTGTCTTTTATGGGCAAAGTCCTGGTCCTAAAGGTGGATGTGTTGCCGTCTCTTTTGTATTTGGCATATATCTACCCATTGCTGGCTTGTCTGAGGAGGCCTCTAGTGAGGCTTGTGTTTCAGTTTATGTGGAGTGGCAGGTGCGAGTGGGTCGCCAGGGCACGCATGATCTGTCCCATCGGGGAGGGAGGTAGGGGGGTACCACATTTCCCCCTCAAGCTGGACTAAATTTTTGTTTCTTTCTTGTTAGCGGAGCTTGCTCAGCCAGTGATACACCCGTCCGGTTACCTTCTGCAGGTGTTCTTCTCGTATCAGGCGAGAAGCGTAATGGTGCGGTCTAACACGGGTCCTCGGGCGGAACAGCTGCCTTGGCACTTTGGTCATGCGGCCAAGTGGCTGCGTGCGCACCCCGAGGTTGAAGTTGCCCGCGTAGGTTTAGACCACAGGCACCTGTACGAGGAGGTCAGGCAGGCAGGGAGTCCTGCGCCCGTAGCGGGCATCTCGTCAGTGGTCTGGGAGGGAGTGCAGGCGCAGGGCCTGGACAACGGGCTCAAGGACCTGAATTGGTTGAGCCTTCATAAGCGTTTGCCGGTACTTTCCATCTTGTACCGGTATAGTTTGGTGCGATAGATTAGGGAAGGGGAGATAAGGAAAGGGTTAGGTATTGGTTAGGTATGACGGGGAGGGACGATGCTCCCCTGAGGTTTGTTTTTGTTTGATGTTTTTGTAAATAGAATTTTATTAAGAATGAATGAGAATTATGATTTTGTAATAGTATGAATGGTATTGATTGTAATAAATTATTTTAACCACCTTTTTGGTTTGCTTCCTGTCTTTTAAGTTTGTTGTGGGTTTTTATTTTGTTTGCCTCTTCTTGGGCAGATTTAGTGGGTCTCGTGGTGGGTGTCTTATGTCCCAGTTGTTGTTACTAGACAACTTTCAGTGGATACTGTGAGCAAGATTATGTTATAATACTTTTATTGCATTAAATGGTGGTTTTATGCAACAGTACAGTGGGTTCTTATAACTATTGTGTCTGTGTGTTCTACTGAGAATGGGCCTATGGGAGAAAACACCGACAGGAGATTTACAGTGTCTTTTGGGTGATGAAACTTAGACTGCATTCCAGAGCATGAGTTAAGAGATGACCCCAGGGCCAGACCCTGGTCTCTACACAATGTTAGTGGTGGCTGTTTAACAGTCTGACCAGGTACTGTGTTACAGCTGCTCTCATCCTCAATGCCATGAACTAGACTAGGTACTGTGTTACAGCTGCTCTCTCCTCCTCAATGTCATGAACTAGACCAGGTACTGTGTTACAGCTGCTCTCTCCTCCTCAATGTCATGAACTAGACCAGGTACTGTGTTATAGCTGCTCTCTCCTCCTCAATGCTATGAACTAGGTCCAAAGTCCTCTCCTCCACGGTTTCCCAACCTAAACTCACTGAGATGAGGTCAAAAGAGGTGACGTCTAATAGAGGTGGTTTGGTTTACCAAATGAGTAACTTGTTTGGTTCCCAAGCACTTTAATTTTGCATCCATGTTTCATGGAAAGAGACAGCAAAGTTTGGCCCAGAGTATACGAGGTGGACATTGGGTTTGTTTCAGACCCTGCCAGCATGGCCAGAAATGTATTCCAAGGTCAGTAACTTATAACCACTGAACCACCTTTCATGCATGACTAAACACCTAAGTATTAGATTTACTGCCATGGTCTAGTATGTCACTACCTCAGACACCATTCACAATGCTGGCTGAAGTACAAGTAAAACACAACATATTTCCTAAACATTCACAATGCTGGCTGAGGTACAAGTAAAATATGAAATATTATTTCCTAATTGTAAAAAAAGCTCAATGGGCTTTTCTATTGTTGAGGAAAGCAGGGGAGGTGTTGTGATTAACATAACTGCTTGAGATATAGCGGAAGGGAAGCTGCTCACTGATTGGCTGTCGTGAAAAGAGTCCCTCCAAAAATCTATCACTATTCCAACTGACATGTCAAATTCTCCCCCAAATCTACCACTAATAGGGCAAGCCTCCACAGAACCCTGTCTTGTATTGACAAACAGAACAAATCATTTAACATTCAAATATGCCATTTTAAATAGCTCAGCTGGGCCTTTTTTAACACAGTTGTTCCAGCTGTAAATGTTATGCCTTTGTACAGATCTAGGAACAGTTCTCCTCCACAATGCATACACAGTACCGGTCAATTGTTTTTTCTTTTAACTATTGTCTACATTGTAGAATAATAGTGAAGACAACACAACTATAAAATAACTCATATGGAATCATGTAGTAACCAAACAAGTGTTAAACAAATCAATTTTATATTTTAAATTCTTCAAAGTAGCCACCCTTTGCCTTGATGACAGCTTTGCACACTCTTTGCATTCTCTCAACCAGCTTCACCTGGAATGCTTTTCCAACAGTCTTGAAGGAGTTCCCACATATGCTGAGCACCTGTTGGCTGCTTTTCCTTCACTCTGCGGTCCGATTCATCCCAAACCATCTCATAGGCAGTTGTCTTGTCTTCACAGTTAACTCTTTTGAACCTATCTTCTGCAGCAGAGGTAACTCTGGGTCTTCCTTTCCTGTGGCAATCCTCATGAGAGCCAGCTTCATCATAGCAATGGATTGTTTTTGTGACTGCACTTGAAGAATCTTACAAAGTTCTTGAAAGTTTCTGCATTGACTGACCTTCATGTGTTAAAGTAATGATGGACTGTCATTTCCTTTTGCTTATTTGAGCTGTTCTTGCCATAATATAGACTTGGTCTTTCAGCAAATAGGGCTATCTTCTGTATACCACCCCTACCTTGTCACAACACAACTGATTGGCTCAAATGCATTAAGAAAGAAAGAAATTCCGCAAATTGACATTTAACAAGGCACACCTGTAAATTGACATGCATTCCAGGTGACTACCTCGTGATAGATAGATGATAGGAGATAAAAGTCCCCCCCCAAAAAGGTCAAAATAAAACAATAAAAAGTACATTTGAATGACACTAAGAGGCAGTGTTAAGGAAGAGTCATAGCACAGCTACTTCAGTGTAACCAGGAAGTAATTACCACTAGTAAACCAGTAGGCGGCACAGTAACTCACTGCTCTCTGACATCTTGTACATGATGTCATCTTTGCCAAGTCCCATAAGAATCTCATTCTCTGTTGCCATCAAAAGGAACGCTTCAAGGTTCTCTTGAGTGAGGGAGGTTCTTATGCGGTTCTTCACGAATTTCATGGTGGAGACGGTCCTCTCACAAGCCACCTGAATGATGGATAGGGTGAGGAGGAACTTGTAGCCCAAATCAATGATGTGATACGCATCCGTGAGCAGATTGTACTGAGACAGGAGAAGATAGCAGCATATCGGGCAGTTTTTACATGTGGAACAACTTCTGCTCACCAACTCCACCCTTTCATCAGGATCCTCAAAGCCTTCACCTGATTCATCACTGGCGTCGGCAGCCCTGATGTTGTACTCCTTCAATGCTGACTGTTTCAGTCTTTCCTACTGTTGTGCAAGGCTGATCAGTTCAGCCTGCAATGCATCGACAGGGGCGTGTTCATCAAATAACAGTAAACATTTGCTGAGCTCCTCCATGGCTGTCTTTGGAAGGCCCCTTTCTCTGATCTCAGGAAATGGATTGGGATTCATGCAGGAGACATCTACACACAGCACTGCATTTGCTGCATAACGGCGGTGAATACATTCAACAACAGTGTCCAGTACCACATTGTGGATCTTGATTTTGTAGTCCATGTCTGCATTAGCAATGAGTTCGTCTTCTGCAAACTCAACTGGTTTTCTCTTCTTTTTTTCTGTTGTTCTCTTCTCTGGCAGAGCAGTCTGAGCTTCGGCATCACAGTCCTGCTGCTCCTCCAGAATGCCATTGGCCCACTCAACAAAGTCGTCTGCTGCCCTCTTCACACCCTCAAAGTCTCCGGCACACTTTCTCAGGTTATCCTACGTTCCCGTCACCAATTGCTGTGCTGTTACGATATCCATGTATTTAGAGAGAGGGGGACTTCTGCTCAAAAGATTCTGAGAAAAACCTCAGCTGTAAGTATGGTTTCATATTTTAGGAGAGCATTCTTGTACTCTTGGTCGGATGGCAGGTTTTATGACCACATCCTTTTCAATTCTTTCCATAGTGATGACCACATCCATGTAAAGTGCACGGTCAGGCTTTGCAAAGCTTCCAAATACTTTCCTCAACGCCTCGTCTTTGGCCCACTGGCATGTTACATTTACATCAAGCCGTCCGTGTCTCCTGTCCTCACACGTTTCCCCCCATAGATTCATGCGCTTGTAGGAATCTCGAACGAACACTGCAATGTCATTCAGTAGTGAGAAGGGATTCACTTGCCACAACAACCCAGTGGTGTCAGTAAATCAAGGTTGAGGACATGTGAGTAACACCTTATGTGTACATGGTTAGGAGACTCTCCTGTGAGCGACGCAGAGAAGCCCCTGTATTGTCCCTGCATATTAGCTGCTCTGTCTGTTGCATTACCAACACACTGTTTGATATCTATGTCCATCTTCTCAAGGGTCTGTTTCACCAGGTCCACAAAGTACAGTCCAGTCTATGACTCACAGTCAATGACCGCAATGAGTCACTCGTGGACAACATCAGTGACATATCGCAGAACTTCTGCACACTGGTCTTTGGATGTTAAATCCTGTGTTGTGTCCATTTGTATTGAGAACATCCCTGCCTTTCTCACTTCAACAGCAATTGTCTGCTGAATCAACATTCTGATGACTTCAATTACTTTATTTGCTGTTGTTTTGGATGTCATAGTTACCAAAGACCCTCTTCCTTTACTTCCCATCTGCTTCTTGCTCTTCTCAATGCAACCACTAACATGCTCTTGTAGGCAGACATCAGATTTGCTTAGCAACAATATAAGCTCAAGAAACGTGTCACAGTCATTTTCTGTTTGTGCCATCTTTGGAGTGGAAGATATTGGGAATGACTTTTTGAGGGGTTTGTTTTGGGTGGTACTGAAAAAATACGTCAATCCTTGGACTGAGGACGGGAAAAATAATCAAATGGATTTTCAGTGCTTTCGCTGTCCCTTTCTATTTTCCCTGTCCTGGGCTCTGAACCTCTCTCTCTCTCTTTGCACATCTGGTTGCTCTGCAGAATTGTAAGAACCGATGCCGGACAGGAGAAGCAGGTACCGGGGTCAAACATTTATTCTGGAACGGACAAAGAACATGACAGGAACAGTGTCAGCACACGGATAAACAAGGACATATAACAAACAATTCCGAAGCAGGGAGCAGAGCTAGGAAACAGACAGATATAGGGAAGAAAATTACACAAGTAATTTAGTCCAATGAGCACTGATGCGCGTGACGGGGAAAGGCAGGTGCTGTGCGTACTGAAGGTGGCTTGAGTGTGTAATGTTGGGGAGTCTGGAGCCCTCAAGCGCCAGAGGGAGGAAGAGCGGGAGCAGGCGTGACAAGAATGAGATTAACATTGTAAATAACAGAATTTAATATTCTATTACTTGTGCAGTCATCGATTGTATGCCCCCCCCCCCCCCCCCCATTACAGTCCTACTGATAATCTCATAAATAAGCACATATTAATCTAAAATCATAGCCTACATGTTTAGGTTTGTGCTCTTAAGTTGTACCTGAAGGTTCCTGCTCTGAGTCTGACTCTGAATTTACCACCATCTCCACATTCTGCAGGAGCATCTGAAGCTCTAGTGCTGCTGCTGCTGCTTCCTTCTCCACCTTTGCAAAGAAAATACTCTATTATCAAACTATCATTAGTGT
Organism: Oncorhynchus kisutch; assembly: GCF_002021735.2. NCBI lineage: Eukaryota > Metazoa > Chordata > Actinopteri > Salmoniformes > Salmonidae > Oncorhynchus > Oncorhynchus kisutch. Next base: position 36,464,747 of record NC_034193.2, on the reverse strand, counting down.
ATCAGTAGGCTACAATAATACAGCTCTGGGAAAAATTTAGAGCGGTCTCTTAGTTTGGAGTGGTCTGTTAATTTTTCACAGTGCTGTAGGTTATTGTAACTTGTAATGCTGGTACTAATGGTGTTAATGATCTTTGTCATTTCCTGTGCTGTGTCACACAGGCTACTGTGTTACGTTCATGGATGTATCATGGTTGCGTTACTGTAGTCTGTTTCGCTGTACAGTCGATGTGTACTTTCCCCAGCTTATGTGGCACGAGTCATGACCGAGTCCTGGCAAGTCCATAGTCTAGGTTTGCTATTAGTTTAAAAATATTGCCTTCAATGTCATATTCTGATCGTTATCTTGCACTCATTGCTTTGATATAATTCCTCCACAAAGACGTAAGACGTGCAAACTGTTTAGCCTACCGGCCGTCGTGTCACTATTGTTAGCTAGGCTACTTAGCTAGCCATGCTGGGTGTCGTGTGTGTGTATCAGTGTGTGTGTTTTTGACTGACCTGGTCCCTTACTGGCGAATATGTCGCTTATTTTGCAGCATTTAGCTGCGTCTGTGGCAAGGGCCTTTCTCTGTTTTTGATTCTCTCCCTCTCTGCTCCATCTTTCCATTTCTGACCATCCATTTCGCCTTGTGACTTGTCTAAAATTTTATCAGTAGAGAAGCAGGTACACGGTTGCTATGTGCGTCGCGGAGAGACCTGATGTAATTTCTGCGCAGGGACACTGCAGCAAGAGAGTGAAAAAGTGCGCCTGATGCGTGGATTCTACGTCAACTCATTCCTGCTTACTATATTATCGCTTGTCAAGTTGACTATTCACGGCAAGCCAAAACGACCCTCAGGCCAAAACGACCCTCAGGCCACCGGGAAATGTCCTGGTTCTCCCGACGGCCAGTCCACCACTGCCGCTCGGCAATCGCTCATCCATATACTTCTATGTACATATTCTCATTCACCCCTTTAGATTTGTGTGTATTAGGTAGTTGTTGGGGAATTGTTAGATTACTTGTTAGATATTACTGCACTGTCAGAACTAGAAGCACAAGCATTTCGCTACACTCGCATTAACATCTGCTAAGCATGTGTAAGTGACCAATAAAATTTGATTTTTGATTAGATTTTCCAGTTAGCTACCAACTTGAAAGAGGAACTTTAGCATAAAACCCACATGGAAAACTGAGATTTGGCAAATAACATATAAAGAGGCTTATTTGACACCAAACAAACAACAGTAGTTACTAAAACATAAATTGCTAATGTACGATGTAAAAGGTGGATTTTATGATGTAATGTCAACTTTATACATTTCTATCCCCGGGACCAAAAACTCATGCTTCCTACATTGAACTTGTCTGCACATTTTAAATATACGTTTTACTCAACTGCGTTACCCACTCCAGTCAGCAGATGGGGATCTGCGACTTTAAGGCATTGCTGTTAATGTGAGGTATAATCTAGTGGATGGAACGCTTCTTTCAACAGCAGCAACAGTTAGTCAGCCACCTCGGCAACTTGCTAGACAAAATAGCCGGACCAATAAAGCTCTTTAGATGCTTTCGTGTATATTAGTCACGTTGCTTTAAACACACTTCTGTCGTTGAGTTAGTTATCCAATTTAATTTCATATTTACTTTGTGGTTTTTGGTCAGATTAGCGGGCTATTTAAATTAGCACTAGCCTAGCTAGCTAACATGCCCGACCTTGAGGTCACTAAGCTACTCCTGTTAAAGAAGTGAAAGAGGAGGAAGAGGAGGCTCTTACAGTGAAAGAAGAGGAAGACGCGTTCAGAGTGAAAGGGGAGGAGGATGTTACAATAAATGAGGAGGAAGAGAAAGAGGGGGATGCAGTTTTTGGAGTGAAAGAGGAGATGACTGACATCCAAAAATGAGGAGGAAGAAGAGGAGGAAACTGGATATCTGGGCTCGGTTTCCCATCCATTGGCTCTAACGATGAACGGGTTAACACTACTAAGTACTGTCTTAAAAACAGAGGCACAAACTCTGCAGTTGTTGAACTGATGTTTGGTGTTAAAGCGGAAATCTGCAATTGCTACATCCATATTGTGACTTTTAAAATATTTATTTATAGCCATTGATTCTTGAAGAATATAACACATGCCTCATGAGCTTAGTTCAACTGTTGTACCCCAAATAAGCGTTTTTTACTCTAATGTTTAGAAACAATGTAAATCCACACTGTATAGCCTCAACATGGTTAAAACTATAATGCTGATATCATGGATGGTCAGTCCTTGCATCCATAGGTCTGTCTATGAATTTTGAAAGTAGTTACATTTCTCCAACCCCATCATCTTATTACCAAAACAGTGGTGGAATGACGGATTTGTTATTGTTTGAACTGCAGATTTCTGGGTTTTGTTTGAACTGCAGATTTCTGGGTTGTGCGTTTTTTAAACAGCAACAAAATGACTGCCCAGAGGCTTGGTTTGGTAAACAGCTGAGGGATGGGGGAAGGAGAAGTGTAACCACTCTCAAATTCATCGAGAGAGCTATTGTAGCAACTGTAACCCAACAACTAGCGACCTCGTCAAGAAGTTCAGAAATCTTGGCATAACAGTTGTAAGGTGTTGGCTTGACAGTTGCTGGACACAGGTTTGAGTTCAGCTCAGGGCTACCCCCTGAATTCAATACACTATGAATACAAAGACTGGCCATCCATGATGTCATAATGATAGTTTAACCAGGTTTCTAGGCTATATAGTATATTCTAGAATTCACACATGATGTCATAATTATAGTTTAACCAGGTTTCTAGGATATATAGTATATTCTAGAATTACCAGTGTAGATTTCCTGTGGGGGTCAAATTGTTAAAGCTGTTGATAAGTCATTGTATTGTATTCAGCCAATTTTTTTCATTCCATTACATTAAAGGCGAAACATACCTAGATTCAATTACATTCATGAATGGGTTTGAAACCTTTGTTTTAAACCCCTCTCAAAGTTGGTGCCTTGACGGATTTGTAAAAAATGGTTTGTCATGAAACATTATTTAAATGTAACCTTTATTTAACTAGGCAAGTCAGTTAAGAACAAATTCTTATTTACAATGAATGCCTACCCCCTCAAGCACTGAGGTACAGTGTCCTCTGCGCCACTCGGGAGCCCCAAAATCATGTTCTAGTGCTGTCCCCAACTAAAATACAACTTGGTTAACCAAGAGTCATCTGTTCTTTCTACCAATCGCCCCACTTGTTTTTATAAAATCTATATGTACTGAACGTATGATGCTTTAAGCACGCTGTTTGATTAAATAAATAAGTGACTAGAGGGATGACTAGAGGGAGCCAGTCATCAATATAACCTGACTAGAGGGAGACTGAGAGCATCCTGGCGGGCTGTATCACCGCTTGGTACGGCAACTGATCACCGCCTGGTACGGCAACTGCTCCGCCCTCAACCGTAAGGCTCTCCAGAGGGTAGTGAGGTCTGCACAACGCATCACCGGGGGCAAACTCCAAAACGTTTTGGGACTCTGTAAAGTCCAAGGAGAATAAGAGCACCTCATCCCAGCTGCCCACTGCATTGAGGCTAGGAAATACTGTCACCACCGATAACTCCACGATAATCGAGAATTTCAACAAGCATTTCTCTACGGCTGGCCATGCTTTCCTCCTGGCTACCCCAACCCCGGCCACAGCTCCCCCACCCCCCGCAGCTACTTGCCCAAACCTCCCCAGCTTCTCCTTCACCTAAATACAGATACCTGACCGGTTTGGCGGTGGGTCAGTCATGGTGTAGGGTGGCATTTCTATAGGGGGCCGCAGAGGTAGCCTGACTGCCATTAGGTACCGAGATGAAATCCTCAGACCCTATGTGAGACCATATGCTGGTGCGGTTAGCCCTGGGTTGCTCCTAATGCAAGACAATGCTAGACCTCATGTGGCTGGAGTGTGTCCGCAGTTCCTGCAAGAGGAAGGCATTGATGCTATGGACTGGCCCGCCCATTCCCCAGACCTGAATCCAATTGAGCACATCTGGGACATCATGTCTCGCTCCATACACCAACGCCACGTTGCACCACAGACTGTCCAGGAGTTAGTCCAGGTCTGGGAGGAAATCCCTCAGGAGACCATCCGCCACCTCATCAGGAGCATGCCCAGGCGTTGTAGGGAGGTCATACAGGCACGTGGAGGCCACACACACTACTGAGCCTCATTTTGACTTGTTTTAAGGACATTACATCAAAGTTGGATCAGCCTGTAGTGTGGTGTGGACTCCAAATCCAGACCTCCATGGGTTGATAAATTTGATTTCCATTGATCATTTTTGTGTGATTTAGTTGTCAACACATTCAACTATGTAAAGAAAAAAGTATTTAATAAGAAGAATTCATTCATTCAGATCTAGGATGTGTTATTTTTGTGTTTTTTTGATCAGTGTAGTTCTTAGCCATATTTGTAATTTGGACCACTGTGAAGAAGGAGAGGGCATTGCTTTTAACTAAGAGTATGCTGCTTTAAGTCTTTTTTCCTATGACCATAGGGGTTAAATAATTTTTCTTTGTGGAGTTTTTTCAGTTTAGTGATTTTAATTTGATTAGGTTAGTTGAAATTTTGTTTTATTTTTTTTCCAGTTTTGTTTTTTACATTACTCTCATACGGAGAGATATGTGTAAAAAATGGGGGAGGATTCAGTTTGAGGTTTTGAATATAAGTTATACACCTTGAGTGATATGTGAAGGAGTGTATTGTATTGTTGAGTGTATTGTATTGTTGTGTTTGTTTTGTTCTATTCCCGAGGGGTATAGGTCTAACTTCTTGATCCTTGGCTCTACAATGGAGTTGACAGTGAGATGGGGAGTATAAACCAATTTGAAAGAATAGTTTCAATAGAATGTGTTGATATTCTCTGTGAAATATGTTTAGATATGTGTATTAAGAATAATTGGTAAAAGTAATCATTTATAATGTAGTTAATGAACTGAACTAAACTGTTGTTCTGATCTGTTCTTTCGAGGTTATCATGAAAAGTGACATCAGGCGGTATCTTAATGCATGGAAGAGATAATTGGACCGAATAGTGTGTGTACCTCAAAACCCCCTCTAACTGGCTGAGGAAGAGTGACAAAAGCGTTGAAGAAGGCCTTCCGAACCACTTCTACCGAGAGAAAGGACCCAAGCCAGAAATGGGTGTACAGTATTAGATCTAAGCTATCAACTGCTTTTCTTTCATGTTTCTCTCATACTATGAGAGTCCACTTGGAGTGATCATGGAGAGAGATCTGTTCTAACATTTCCTTATGATGGTATATACTGGTATATTGGTTGACGAATGGACAAGACATGAATGGTAAAGATGAGACATTGAAATTGGGACATTATCATGGGCCGTCCACTTTGAACTGTAAAGCTATCTGAAGAAGAACGAAAGAGACGCCAGAAGAATCAGTGACTGAGAGGGGGGGGTTGGTCAACTGTGCCAATAAAATTGTTTATACTTTTGTGGTATCAGGTTGATTGTAGAGGTCTACACCATGTAAAATTATAGTAATTTAGATTAAGAATGCATTGAGATACTGATCTGTATTATAATCATGATTAAAAAAGTTAATAGTAGAATTATGGGATAATTATACTGAATGAATGTACAAATCTGCTAATATTGATGTGTGTTACATTGGGGTTTTTACTTTGAGTGATAAGACCAATTTGAATCACTGAGGAATGTCATTCTAAATTTTGGTTGGATAAATAGTTGGGTTGTTAATTATGATTTGGAATATGAATGATTTCCCTGACCTATTCTCTATTCCTGACTACTTCTCTGAGCATGAGGACTTAGAGGGATGTCTGTCCTATATGTTGTGAGGAGGCCTGTGTTTAGATACTGGTTCTCATGTAACTTAGGGAGCATTTCTATGTTATGTTTTTATTTTCCTCAAATGGATTATTCTGTGTTATTAAACATGTGCAAGTTTGTCTTGTAGAATAAAGTTTGTAAACTTAGAAAACTTACACATAAGCTAAGGTATTTGACATTGAGGGGATTTGATTTAAAAATATTTTAAATATAAATATATAGTATGTAATTAATGTTCTGATTCTTTAGAAGGGACAATGTCCCTTGAGAGGGGCATGTCGTGGCAGAATCAGAATTATTCAGGTAACATTTATAAATAAGATGTTTTATTCATTTTATAGTATGCTTATGTGGGAAAAATATACTTGAGCCCAGAGAGGGGAGAGGTCTGGTTAGTCTTATCTGTGAATGTGTCATGTGTAAACGTATCTTTTCAAATCAAATCAAATTTTATTTGTCACATACACATGGTTAGCAGATGTTAATGCGAGTGTAGCGAAATGCTTGTGAAGGGATGATTGAGGGGGAACCAATTATCTCTTGGCTCCACAATGTCTGTGTGCCAGTCACTGTCTCTCTGGGATCTTGTCCAGGAGGGGGTGTATTTGATATATGCCATTGGGTAAGATAATGGTGTTGGTTCTGAGTGGTACCAAGAGCGAGATAAGAACATAGTTTAGGAGACCAAAGCTGAACGATAATTTATAGGCAATGCTGTCTGGCTATGTGTGTCTTTGCTATAAAGTATCTCAGTTACAATGTGTAAGGACTCTCAGAGAATTCATTTATAGACACTGAATTGATCTGAGAGTCACAGGGTTGTGATGGAGCTCATATAATTAAAGATGGACTTTATGATAACTCTGACTTGTGTGTGGTTTGCTCTCTTGTGATTTGGTAATAAAGGACATTTCCACTACAACAGCAGACGTCCAGTTGCTGTTGCAGTCCCCCCTCTGGTGTGGTCGACCCGGGTAGGGTGTCTGCAAAGGAAGAAGTCCGCTCCATGGCTGGGCAGTGGATGTCCGGATTGTGATCGCCGTTCCGGACCCGTCGTCTGGTCGTCCAGACTGGAAGATCTGGGCAGTAACTTAGGCAGATGTTAACACGCACGCACGCACACACACTCATGAAATATATCATTACATTTCCTCCCAAATGAGCGACGTTGTGGCACTAACTTATGGTTGTATGTGGAAGTTGTTTATGGCTCTATCACTTTCTATGTGCCAAAGAAAATGAAACAAAATGAATGAAAGCATAAACAAAACAAAATATAGTTATGCCACCTTAATCATCTAATTGGACTGTATTCTATCTACGTCCATGGTCTTGGCAAAATGACCCTATCATGGCATTGTCTAATGTCATATCTAGGGCTTTCCTAATTTGCAGGGTGTTGCTTAGGGTACTATCCTAAGTTGATAACTATATGATAAGTCTACAGCTATAAGGCACTAGTTTTGGGCAATCTACAGGGATGACCTATGGACTTCTGAGAAGAAAACTGGTGAGTGCTGTAGCTGTAGGGTGGTGTTGGTATCCGAGGCGTAAACGAAAAGTTCGGACCCTATGTACGAGTTGTCAGTGGCCGCGTTATTATGAGAGTGGCTGTACCCTTTCAACCAAATCTTCTGGTGTTTGTGCTTCAACACCCTCAGTGGCTGTCGAGGTCTGTCAGTCACCACCGCATCCGCCTGTGGCAACCTCTTCAGTACCTGCGAACTGAGACGAGGATATCGGTCTGTGATATCGCAAAGTGTTTCACCAGTGGGAGTCATCGGGTCAGTTGCTGGACTGACACCAGTAGTGTCATTGTAAGAGTTGACAGTCCCCCACAAAGCGGAAGGTGTATCATCGGAAGCAGAGTATACTCTGCGCATCAATGTTTTTCTTGCTGAGACTGCCGCAGTGATTGCGGAAGTGTCCGAAGGGCAAGAGAAGTTCATCTCAACTACCGTATTGCATGACTGCAAGGAGGAGGGAAGTTGCTCATTCACAGAGACAGTTGGCTCGAAATCATGACAAGAATGGTCAACCAGATTGGCTGATGGAATGTGCCGAGATATCGTAATATCTCCTTTGATCGGATTCTGTGCCAAGTGTTTCTTAAACTTATTTTTCCAAAGGGGTGCATTTGACAGCTACCCCTCGTGAATGACTGCGTTGCAGCTAGCATTAGGGGAGGACAGTGTGGTCGGTGGAGAAGGCACTGTGGCCTGTGACCATATCTGGTTGGTTTTCCAATCCATCAATGGGAGTAACCGATCCATCACGTCTGCTCCAAGTAGCAGGGGTACAGTTTCGAGGCTGGTAACATACACAGGGTGAACGAGCGATACGTCCTGGAAGTGTATTTTCAGCATGACTCTCAATGTGAGAGGCGAGGTAGTCTGAGTGAACCCTCGAAGTGTAGTGTCGCATCGATCCACTTTTAACCTATGTTTAGTTGGCTTCAAAGCCCTTTTTAGATCATCAAACAATGTTTGAGAGATGAGTGATATTGTCGCACCCAAATCAATTAGCGTATGACAAGTTAAGCAGTCCTCCAGGACTGTTTCCAGGTATGGGTGTTTCGATTCGTGTGTAGGGGACATATTCCCCACAAAGTGGAGTGGTCGTTCGCAACGACGTGATGTGTCAATTCTGTTCAACGTGGAGGCAGATCGACTATTCCGATTTTGATTCGGCTTGGCTTTAACGAAGCGTTTTAACTTTTTCTTCGCAACTTTTGTATCAGAGTCTATAGACAAAGCCAGTGGGTTTGTTTCTTGATCAAGCGGGCCCTGGATAGGGTCTCGAGTGAGAGCGGGAGACTTTTGAATTTTAACGTCCCTGCTATGGGTGTTAATTCCTGCGGACCTGGTGTCCGGTAATTCCCTGTCTAGTCCTTGCTATGGGTGTTAATTCCTGCGGACCTGGTGTCCTGTAATTCCCCGTCTAGTCCTTGTGACTTATCTTTTACGCTTTTCTCAAATGTTTCTCGCTTTAGTTCTTCACGTAATGGAACTTCTGTAGAACATTGGTCTACGTTTTGATCATCCTTCAACCCTTTGTTACCCTTGTGCTCTGACACTTTGTGTGGGTTGGGTGCAGGAACGTAGTGAACAGGTCGATTGTAGCGGTAGTCATTTTGATGGCGACGTACTTTACAGTTATTTCGACCGTGGAGGTTATTGGAAGAAACTGTTGTTCTGCGTCATCTCTTAATGCTCCAATACCTGATAATGCACCCTCTGACTGGAGTGCGTGCTCCTGGTCACACTTCAAAACCAAGTGGTCAGGGCTCTTAGCGTTGTTAACTTTTGATGCCTCAAAAGCTGTGCTTGCAAGCTCTCTGAGTTGTAAGATAGGCAAGCCAACGTGGGCTGCAGGGCCCAAGTAGGTAATGAAGGTAGGATACATGTTCGACAGGAACATTTGTTTAAATGGTAGCAGGTCTTCCATGCCTGTTTCAGTGAGTAGGCCAACGTAAGCTGAACAAAGCCTATGATAGTAAGCTTGTGGGTGTTCGTTCCGAGCTTGTTTGACCGTGTTAGCCAGTGAGCTATCGTGTTTGCGATTCGCAGAACCACTGAATTCTAATTTCAAAGCTGTGGCAAGTTAAGCGTAGTCATTTAGCACGTGTTGCTGTTGTAGGCGAATGAACCTTGTCACGTGTCTATTTGACGTTCGCTTCAACAGGTAAACCCTGTCAGAACCCGTAGCGTTCGGGTAGCCATCCAACGCGTCCTCTATGTCAGCTAGTAACGTCTCAGTATCGTTTGGCTGACCTGGAACGGAGTCAAAGGTGGGGAAATTCTTGACGAGTTTGTCAAGGTAATTCCGTGTCAAGCGGGCGGAGAGGGTTGGCTTCATCCTGTGGGGAAAGTGGGGCCGAAAGGCCAAGAGGAGAAGCCAAGCTTTGGCTTTGTTGGCCAAGAGGCGCCATATTACTCAGTGCCGAATGGCCAAGAGAAGAAGACTGAGGGACACATGATGGAGGCAATGTCTGAAACCTATCGTCTTCACAACTTTGAGTACAGGGCTCCGGTTGCTTGGAGTCATGCTGAAGAGTGTGACCATTCTGGATTTCCTCCAGATGGTACGTAATGGTTGTATTCTGCTGCATTGCAGAGTCCACTTGAGCGCTTAGAGTACTGACTTTGGACATGTGAGTGTCGCACTTGCTCCTTTCGGTCTCAAACTTATCTGTCATGGTTTGCAGATAGAGGTCTTGAGTGAGAGATTCAGTGATGAGATTTCTTCCGCTTGCTTAGAAATCATGATTTCCATCTTCATCACCCGAGATCTCTCATCATTCATTTGGTCAGCGACTTCAATGAGTTCTGCTGATGTGTCATCCAACTTAGTCATTGTGTTCACTAATTGATCGTCTTTGTTCTGCAGAATTTTGAGTAGAACCGTGTTACTCTGAGTAACGTTCAACAAAACTGCCTGCATGTAATCAAATTCTGCCCTCCTATTTGTAGATAACTCAATAGATTTATCTAGTTTGGAGTGGACTACATCGTATTTAGTTTTGGCTAAATCGAGTTGTTCCGGGAGACAACGATTTTGTTGAAGAGTTTCTGCTCGTTCATCGTTATAAGTATTCTCAATTACTTTTAAATAAAGTGTGATTTATCAATGTTACATATATTTTGACCCGTCGTGGAGGTTAAATAAAGTGTGCTTTATCAATGTAACATATTGTGACCCGTCCACTGTGTGGCGCTGTAGAGTTATAATATCCATAACAACTACAGGTCAAACAGTGAAATGGATCACATTGTTTTTCCACCATTCATTTTTCCCACAGGGCTGTGTTTTGTTTAGGCTCACCCTGGTGTGACGTTTTGATAATCATGTAAATCTCTCTCGGACAAGGTGACTGAGGGCACACAGTGTGTTGTGAATTTATTGTGATGTTTTTAATATTGTATAACTGCCTTTATTTTGTTGGACCCGAGGAAGAGTAGCTGCTGCCTTGGCAGGAACTAATGGGGATCCATAATAAACCCCAGGAAGAGTAGCTGCTGCCTTGGCAGGAACTAATGGGGATCCATAATAAATACAAATACTTGAAGCAATATATTTGTGTCTCTTTACTCTCGGATTCGAAAATGCTAATTAACATCAAAGTAGACGACATGCAAGACTACAAATCCCTGCAAGCTCCTGCATGTCATCTCTAGCCGACAACTTTCACAGAATAGTTCACAGAATTGTCCATTGAAATACATTTTGACAATTTAATCATTGCTACATTACGGCCTGATTGGTGGAGTGCTGCAGAGATGGGTGTCCTTCTGGAAGGTTCTCCCATCTCTACAGAGGAAATATGGATAGTGCCTCGACACTATCCTGTCTCAGAGCTCTATGGACAATTCCTTTGACCTCATGGCTTAGTTTTTGCTCTGACATGCACTGTAAACTGTGGGACCTTATATAGACATGTGTGTGCCTTTCCAAATCATGTCTAATCAATTTAATTTGCCACAAGTGGACTCCAATCAAGTTGTAGAAACATCTCAAAGATGATCAATGGAATCAGGATATATCTGAGCTGAATTTCGAGTCTCACAGCAAAGGGTCTGAATAATTAAGTAAAATTATTCAATTTTAGAATAAGGCTGTAACGTAACAAAATGTGGAAAAAGTGAAGGGGTCTGAATAATTAACGAATGCACTGTATACCGCTGGCAGAGTTTTCTACCATTGGCAGTTTTGTACACAGTCACCTGATACGTGGTATAGAAAAGTCCAATCTTAGGAGAGTTCATGGGAGGCACTATACTGTGTGTCTGCAGATGTCAATTTGGTCAAAACCACTGATATAGGTGCCCCTCCACCCTGTGGCGGGATGGATCATGTCTACAGAGAAACCTAGATTCAAATACTTAGATTTGTGTGTATTGGGTATATGTTGTGAAATTGTTAGAAATTACTTGTTAGATATTACTGCACTGTCAGAGCTAGAAACACAAGCATTTCACTACACCTGCAAAAATATCTGCTAAACACATGTATGTGACCAATAAAATGTGATTCGGTTTTGATTTGAAATAAAAGTCCTATTTATCAAAGATGCTTTTGGCTGGGGTCAAAATGACTCCAAAGGATTTGAATTTGTTAAACGTCCATTTTGATACAGAAACATTAAGCCATGATTTAGATTTATTAAGAACAAGTTGATTGACAAAGTCATGAACATTTGGAAGAATTGAATAAACCACATTTTGGCTATGATAAAAGATATGCCTCTGGGGTCAAACTGATCTATGTCAGAAGTATGGTTCAATGCAAATATGTAGTGGGTGTACAGTTTGTTTTAAATTATCACTCATTAATCACGAATCAATCAACACATGCTTCTCTTTGAACGACTTAATATAATGTTAAACTTTTATGAAATCAATGAAAAATGTACTTTTGGTTCCTCAACTGCGTTGCCCACTCCAGTCAGCAGATGGCGATGTGCGTCTTTTAGGTTCAGGCGACGCTGCCAGTGTGACGAATAATTTAGTGGCTCAACAACAGCTTGTCAGACACCTCGCTAGCAAACATAGCTACAACATTCACGCTCTTTACACTGTTTTGGTGTAAATTAGTCGCTGTGTATTAAACACACTTATGTATGTATGTATGAACTTGTTGACCCATTCAATTATATATTTACGTTGATTGACAGCTAGCTGGTTTGCTAAGGTAGCTTGGAACTAGGCTAGTCGCTAATGCTAGCTTGCTAACATCCCCGAGCATGAGTTCACTAAGCTACTCTCCTGATGAAGAAGACGAGGTCTGCTGGACGGAGAAAGAAGCTCTGGTGAAAGAGGAGGAGGAAGAGGAGGATGTTACAATACAAAAACAATTAGAGGGTGAGGCTGTTACCTTTTCAGTGAAAGAAGAGGAAGACCCGTTCAGAGTGAACGAGGAGGAGGATGTTATAGTAAAAGAAGAGGAGGAAGAGAAAGAGGAGGAGGGGGTGATTTCTGTCACATTGGAGGAAGAAGAGGAGGTTGGAGATCTGTTTAACACCAGTAAGTACCGTCTCTGCAGTCGTTGAACCAGTATGCAGTAAAGGGGTTTTACACTTTAATGTTGTTCTGTGGGAATGGCTGAAGCTACACTGTAACGTGTAGAACATCAAGAGTTGACCATCAGCAAAACGTTAACAATTGATCATATGCATCCAATGACAATGCCTGAAATACTGTAGTCCTCAATATCTCCTATTAGCTTAGCCCAATATGTAGTCTTAAAGGGGCAATCAGCAGTTACATCCATTTTGGGACTTATACATGAATGATATGTACCCATTGTTTCATGAAGAATTCACTTATAAATGCCTCATGAGCTTAGTTAAACTGTCGTACCCCATCAGATCGCAAAATAGATGCATTTTTTATTCCAATGTTTGTCAGTAAGTATGAACAAACACTTTATATCCTCAAAACATGGTTAAAACTATCATGTTGATTAGAGGTCGACTGATTATGATTTTTCAATGCCGATTTTTCAATATTTTTTATTTTACCTTTATTTTACTAGAAAAGTCAGTTAAGAACAAATTCTTATTTTCAATGACGGCCTAGGAACAGTGGGTTAACTGCCTGTTCAGGGGCAGAACGACAGATTTGTACCTTGTCAGCTCGGGGATTTGAACTTGAAACCTTCCGATACCAATTAATCTGCCTATTTTTTTATTTGTAATAATGACAATTACAACAATACTGAATGAACACTTATTTTAACTTAATATAATGCATCAATAAAATCAATTTAGCCTCAAATAAATAATGAAACAAGTTCAATTTGGTTTAAATAATGCAAAAACAAAGTGTTGGAGAAGAAAGTAATATTTGGCAATATGTGCCATGTAAAATATGTGCCATGTAAAAAAGCTAACGTTTAAGTTCCTTGCTCAGAACATGAGAACATATGAAAGTTGGTGGTTCCTTTTAACACGAGACTTCAATATTCCAAGGTAAGAGGTTTTACGTTGTAGTTTATTTATAGGACTATTTCTCTCTATACCATTTGTATTTCATATACCTTTGACTATTGGATGATCTTATAGGCACTTTAGTATTGCCAGTGTAACAGTATAGCTTCCGTCCCTCTCCCCACCCCTACCTGGGCTCGAACCAGGAACACATCGACAACAGCCACACTCGAAGCAGCGTTACCCATCTCTCCACAAAAGCCGCGGCCCTTGCAGCGTAAGGGGAATAACTACTCTAAATCTAAAAGCGAGTGACGTTTGAAACGGTATTAGCGCACACCCAGCTAACTAGCTAGCCATTTCATATTGGTTACACCAGCCATTAGGCTGATAGACTTGAAGTCATAAACAGCACATGAAAGTGCTGTTTGAATGAATGATTACTGGCCTGCTGCTGCTCAGTCAGACTGCTCTATCAAATCAGACTTAATTATATCATAATAACACACAGAAATACGAGCCTTTGGTCATTAATATGGTCGTATCCGGAAACTGTCATTTCGAAAACAAAACGTTTATTATTTCAGTGAAATACGGAACCGTTCGGTATTTTATCTAACGGGTGGCATCCATCAGTCTAAATATTCCTGTTACATTGCACAACCTTCAATGTTATGTCATAATTACTTTGGGCAAATTAGTTCGCAATGAGCCAGGCAGCCCAAACTGTTGCATATACCCTGACTCTGCGTGCAATGAACGCAAGAGAAATGACACATTTTCACCTGGTTAATATTGCCTGCTAAACTGGATTAATAATTATAACTAGTGATTATGATTGTTTTTTATAAGATAAGATTAATGCTAGCTAGCAATTTACCTTGGCTTCTACTGCATTCGCATAACAGGCATGTTCCTCGTGGAGTGCAATGGTTAGAGCGTTGGACTAGTTAACTGTACGGTTGCAAGATTGGATCCCCTGAGCTGACAAGGTGAAATCTGTCGTTCTGCCCCTGAACAAGGCAGTTACGTTCCTAGGCCGTCATTGAAATAAGAATGTGTTCTCAACTGACTTGCCTAGTTAAATAAAGGTATAAAAAAATCGGAAATCGGCGCCCAAAAATACAGATTTCTGATTGTTATGAAAACTTAAAATCGGCCCTAATTAATCGGCCATTCCGATTAATCGGTCGACCTCTAATGTTGATATCATGGATGGTTACATTTCTCCAGCCCCATCCCTCAGCTTTTTACCGAAACGGGCAGGGAGTTCGCTTTGTTATTGTTTCTACTGCTGATTGCTGCCCCCGTTACTCCTCAAGGTCCAAGGACTGTATGTTATTTTCAGAGGTAGACTGGCTCTGGCAGCTAAAATAGTCAAATATTCCATCTAAATATGAATCGATTCTCAATTGCGATACGTTTCTAGAAACATAAATTGCTGTACTTTCATATCACATCAACATAATTTCACAATACTTTCATATCACATCAAAATATTTTTTTTTATGTGGTTTTAAAGCTTCTGAACCTGGTGGCTGGTAAAAGCTGTCATGGGATGTCAATGTTTCAAATAGACCTAGCTTGTGTATCACTATCACCAGCTATCACCAGAAATAGGATATTGGAAACTCCTTTCGATTCGTTTTAACAGCTTAAAGAAAAGGATATTGGCATGAATTACCCTCTGTGAACAACAAGCACAACATTACAAATATTTTCAGAGATGTGAGATAATTAACCTGTTCTCTGTAATATCGTATAGCTTTGCAATCGTGACATTACGTACTTTCAAGGTAAATAGGCATGTTTCTCGACTCATACCCTGACTTTAAAAAGTGATTTTGTGAGAATTAGCTTAGGAACTGTGTGTCACAGTATGACAATGTGAACACGACAGTCTCTTGGACGGGCATTATATACGCTTTGACATTTTCTGGAATAGTTTTTATTTGAAAACGGTTTTGTTTACTTGCCTGCCTGTTGAATTTGGAATACACTGTACTGTTCATCTCTGAAACTCACTGAGATAATTCCTTTGATACAGTAGTAGCAATACAGGGATATAACATCTACCTATGGGGGAGGTGTTGCTGTATACTTTGCATTCTGAAAGTATTCAGACCCCTTGACTTTTTCCACATTTTGTTACGTTAAAGCCTTATTCTAAAATTGATTATTCTTTTTTTACCCTTTCATTTAGCTAATTTATTTGGCACACCTGCATTTGGGGAGTTTCTCCCATCCTTCTCTGCAGACCCTCTCTAGCTCTGTCAACTTGGATGGGGAACATCACTGCACAGCTATTTTCAGGTCTCTCCAGAGATGTTAGATCAGGCTCAAGTCCAGGCTCTGGCTATGTCACTCAAGGACATTCAGAGACTTCTACTGAATCTAATCCTGCGTTGTCTTGGCTGTGTGCTTATGGTCATTGTCCTGTTGGACGGTGAACCTTCGCCCCCAGTCTAAGGTCCTGAGCACTCTGGAGCAGGACTTTCATCAAGGATCTCTCTGCACTTTGCTCTGTTAATATTTATCTCGATCCTGACTAGTCTCCCAGTCCCTGCTGCTGAAAAACATCCCCACAGCATGATGCTGCCACCACCATGCTTCACCATAGGGATGGTGCCAGGTTTCCTCCAGACGTGACACTTGGCATTCAAGCCAAAGAGTTCAATCTTGGTTTCGTCAAGCCAGAGAATCTTGTTTCTCGTGGTCTTAGCGTCTTAATTAAGGTGCCTTTTGTCAAACTCCAAGCAGGCTGTCATGTACCTTTTACTGAGGAGTGGTTTCCGTCTGGCCACGCTACCATAAAGGTCTGATTGGTGGAGTGTTGCAGAGATGGTTGTCCTTCTGGAAGGTTCTCCCATCACCACAGAGGAACTTTGGAGCTCTGTCAGTGACCTTCAGGTTTTTGGTCACCTCCCTGACCAAGGCCCTTCTCCCCAATTGCTCAGTTTGTCCGGGTGACCAGCTTTAGGAAGAGTATTTCATTTATGAATGATGGAGGCCACTGTGTTCTTGGGGACCTTCAATGCTGCAGTGTTGTTTTTTGGTTCCCTTCCCCAGATCTGTACCTCGACACAATCCTGTTTCGGAGCTCTACAGACCCATCCTTCGACCTCATTGCTTTTTTTTTGCTCTGACATGCACTCTCAACTCTGGGACCTTATATAGACAGGCGTGTGCCTTCCTAATCATGGCCAATCAATTTAATTTACTACAGGTGGACTCCGAACAAGTTGTAGATACATCTCAAGGATGATTAATGGAAACAGGATGCACCTGAAAGCAATTTCGAGTCTCATAGCAAAGCGTCTGAATACATAGAAGGTATTTAAAAAAAATTTTAAACCCGTTTTCACTTTTTCATTATTGTGTGTAGATGAATGAGGATTCTATTTGTTTAAATCCATTTAAAAATAAATCTGTAACGTAACAAAATGTGTAAAAAGGGAAGGGGTCTGAACATTCTGAATGAACTCTGTTTTATTTCATTTAAAAAAAATGTAACCTTTATTTAACTCCCAATCACGTCCGGTTGTGACAGCCTGGACTCGAACCAGGGTGTCTGTAGTGACACCTCAAGCACAGAGAAGCAATGTCTTAGACCGCTGCGCCACTCAGGAGCACCAAAATCATGTTCTAGTACTGTCCCCACCTAAAATAAATGTTTCTACCAATCGATTGGTTGAAATGCTATGTGTATTTGTCCTTATATAGACACACCCAACGTGTTTTAATAACATCTACTATATGTACTGAACTGGTCTGACTAGATGTCGACTGATTAATTGGAATGGCTGATTAATCAGGGCCGATTTCAAGTTTTCATAACAATCTGAAATCGTTATTTTGCAGATTTAAAAAAATAATAATAATAAATAAATAAAATTGTTTATATATATATTTTTTTACACCTTTATTTAACTAGGCAAGTCAGTTAAGAACACATTCTTAATTTCAATTACGGCCTAGGAACGGTGGGTTAACTGCCTTGTTCAGGGGCAGAACGACACATTTTTACCTTGTCAGCTCTGGGAGTCAATCTTGCAACCTTACGGTTAACTAGTCCAACACTCTAACCACCTGCCTCTCATTGCACTCCACGAGGAGCCTGCCTGTTACACGAATGCAGTAGAAGCCAAGTTAAGTTGCTAGCTAGCATTAAACTTATCTTATAAAAATCAACCATAATCACTAGTTAACTACACATGGTTGATGATATTACTAGTTTATCTAGCGTGTCCTACGTTGCATATAATCGATGCAATGCTGGGGGATGATTTAACAAAAACGCATTTGCGAAAAAAAGCACAATCGTTGCACGACTGTACCTAACCATAAACACCAATGCCTTTCTTAAACTCAATACACTGCCACTGTTCCTAGGCCGTCATTGAAAATAAGAATTTGTTCTTAACTGACTTGCCTAGTAAAATAAAGGTAAAAAAAAAGTATATATTTTTAAACCTGCATATTTAGCTAAAAGAAATCCAGGTTAGCAGGCAATATTAACCTGGTGAAATTGTCACTGCTTTTGCGTTCATTGCATGCAGAGTCGGTGTATATACAACAGTTTGGGCAGCCTGACTCATTGCGAACTAATTTGCCAGAATTTTACGTAATTATGACATAACATTAAATGCCATACAACTCTCCTTCAGTGATCTCCAATTGCTCTTAAATACAAGTAAAACTAAATGCATGCTCTTCAACCGATCGCTGCCTGCACCTGCCCGCCTGTCCAACATCACTACTCTGGACGGTTCTGACTTAGAATATGTGGACAACTACAAATACCTAGGTGTCTGGTTAGACTGTAAACTCTCCTTCCAGACCCATATCAAACATCTCCAATCCAAAGTTACATCTAGAATTAGCTTCCTATTTCGCAACAAAGCATCCTTCACTCGTGCTGCCAAACATACCCTTGTAAAACTGACCATCCTACCGATCCTCGACTTCAGCGATGTCATTTACAAAATAGCCTCCAATACCCTACTCAATAAATTAAATGCAGTCTTTCACAGTGCCATCCGTTTTGTCACCAAAGCCCTATACACTACCCACCACTGCGACCTGTACGCTCTCGTTGGCTGGCCCTCGCTTCATACTCGTCGCCAAACCCACTGGCTCCAGGTCATCTACAAGATCCTGCTAGGTAAAGTCCCCCCTTATCTCAGCTCACTGGTCACCATAGCATCACCCACCTGTAGCACGCGCTCCAGCAGGTATATCTCTCTGGTCACCCCCAAAACCAATTCTTCCTTTGGCCACCTCTCCTTTCAGTTCTCTGCTGCCAATGACTGGAACGAACTACAAAAATCTCTGAAACTGGAAACACTTATCACCCTCACTAGCTTTAAGCACCAGCTGTCAGAGCAGGTCACAGATTACTGCACCTGCACATAGCCCATCTATAATTTAGCCCAAAAAACTACCTATTCCCTACTGATTTATATCTCTACCTTGCACATTCTTCCACTGCAAATCTACCATTCCAGTGTTTTACTTGCTATATTATATTTACTTCGCCACAATGGCCTTTTTTTTTGCCTTTACCTCCCTTATCTCACCTCATTTGCTCAAATTGTGTATAGACTTATTTTTCTACTGTATTATTAACTGTATCTTTGTTTTACTCCATGTGCAACTCTGTTGTTTTATGTGTCAAACTGCTTTGCTTTATCTTGGCCAGGTCGCAATTGTAAAGGAGAACTTGTTCTCAACTTGCCTACCTGGTTAAATAAAGGTGAAATAAAAAACATTGAATGTTGTACAATGTCACAAGAATATTTAAACTTAGGGATGCCACCCGTTATATAAAATACCGAACGGTTCCTTATTTCACTGAAATAATAAACGTTTTGTTTTTGAAATTATAGTTTCCGGATTCGACCATATTAATGACCAAAGGCTCGTATTTCTGTGTGTTATGTTATAATTAAATCTATGATTTGATATTTGATAGAGCAGTCTGACTGAGCGATGGTAGGCAGCAGCAGGCTCGTAAGCATTCATTCAAACTTTCGTGCGTTTTGCCAGCAGCTCTTCGCAAGCACAGCACTGTTTATGACTTCAAGCCTATCAGCCTAATGTAACTGATGTGAAATGGCTAGCTAGTTAGCGGGGTGCGCGCTAATAGCGTTTCAAACGTCACTCGCTCTGAGACTTGGAGTAGTTGCTCTGCTAGGGCCGTGGCTTTTGTGGAGCGATGGGTAACGCTGCTTTGAGTGTGGTTGTTGTCGATGTGTTCCTGGTTCGAGCCCAGGTAGGGGCGAGGAGAGGGATGGAAGCTATACTGTTACACTGGCAATACTAAAGTGCCTATAAGCTCATCCAATAGTCAAAGGTATATGAAATACAAATGGTATAGAGAGAAATAGTCCTATAAATACTATATTAACTACAACCTAAAATCTCTTAACTTGGAATATTGAAGTCTCATGTGAAAAGGAACCACCAACTTTCATATGTTCTCATATTCTGAGCAAGGAACTCAAACGTTAGCTTTTTTACATGGCACATATTGAACTTTTACTTCTCCAACACTTTGTTTTTGCATTATTTAAACCAAATTGAACATGTTTCATTATTTATTTGAGGCTAAATAGATTTTTATTGATGTATTATATTAAGTTAAAATAAGTGTTCAGTATTGTTGTAATTGTCATTATTACAAATAAATCCCCCCAAAATCGTCCAATTCATCGGTATCTGCTTTTTTGGTCCACCAATAATCGGTAACGGCGTTGAAAACTCATAATCGGCTGACCACCGCTCAGTCAGACTGCTCTATCAATAATTAATTAAAACACACAAATGACTCAAGGGAGCCAGAGATCAAGATAACCTAACCAGAAGGAGAAAAATTCTGTTTTTATGCTCCTGATGTTTCCAGTAATGGGCTACACCAGCGGTTGGCAAACTTTTCCAGTTGGAGTGCCAATTTATCTGACCATTTCAACCCAACCTGCGTGCCAGTTAGGATTTTCATAGGCACATTTTACTGGAGCAGTTTCATTTAATTTATAATAGTAATAATAGTTATAATAGTCTTTATCTCAAAATCATTGTCTGTGATTAATCTACATTCTACATTATATCTAACTCTAAATGAAAATGATACAAATCTAAAAGTAACTTTTATTGCCATTGCCAACTATGTAAAAATAGCCTACAATGAAGCCAACAAATAAATATTTTGCAGCCTGCAGGTAGAAAATATCCTATAAATCACATTTGCTGCACATGGCCTATCTGGGCCCTCAGAATTTCCCATGCCAGTGAGTTTGGGACAGACACAACTGTTGGCTATTTATGCAAAGAATAAGAAGTAATCCGGTATTTTATGACATTTCCACTGCATCAGAGCATTACATTTTTTTCCCTTTCATGCCAAGTGGTTATCGAAAGACCATGAGCTGGAAATATTTTACGAAAATACTTTGAGGAACTATTGTCATTCGCAATTGATTTTGATTAGACTTTGTTTACTTGCTGTTTGATGTGAAGAAAAAATTACTTTGAGAAGTGTTAGAATTGCGTAAATTCGAATCTGGTATCAGGATAAATATAACAATGAGTCACCGATTGTATACAAATCAAATCAAATTGATTTATATAGCCCTTCGTACATCAGCTGATATCTCAAAGTGCTGTACAAAAACCCAGCCTAAAACCCCAAACTGCAAGCAATGCAGGTGTAGAAGCACGGTGGCTAGGAAAAACTCCCTAGAAAGGCCAAAACCTAGGAAGAAACCTAGAGAGGAACCAGGCTATGTGGCCAGTCCTCTTCTGGCTGTGCCGGGTGGAGATTATAACAGAACATGGCCAATATGTTCAAATGTTCATAAGTGACCAGCATGGTCCAATAATAATAAGGCAGAACAGTTGAAACTGGAGCAGCAGCACGGCCAAGTGGACTGGGGACAGCAAGGAGTCATCATGTCAGGTAGTCCTGAGGCATGGTCCTAGGGCTCAGGTCCTCCGAGAAAGAAAGAGAGAATTAGAGAGCACACTTAAATTCACACAGGACACCGAATAGGACAGGGGAAGTACTCCAGATATAACAAACTGACCCTAGCCCCCCGACACATAAACTACTGCAGCATAAATACTGGAGGCTGAGACAGGAGGGGTCAGGAGACACTGTGGCTCCATCCGAGGACACCCCCGGACAGGGCCAAACAGGAAGGATATAACCCCACCCACTTTGCCAAAGCACAGCCCCCACACCACTAGAGAGATATCTTCAACCACCAACTTACCATCCTGAGACGAGGCCGAGTATAGCCCACAAAGATCTCCGCCACGGCACAACCGGAAGATCACATCAGTGACTCAACCCACTCAAGTGACGCACCCCTCCTAGGGACGGTATGAAAGAGCCCCAGTAAGCCAGTGACTCAGCCCCTGTAATAGGGTTAGAGGCAGAGAATCCCAGTGGAAAGAGGGGAACCGGCCAGGCAGAGACAGCAAGGGCGGTTCGTTGCTCCAGAGCCTTTCCGTTCACCTTCCCACTCCTGGGCCAGACTACACTCAATCATATGACCCACTGAAGAGATGAGTCTTCAGTAAAGACTTAAAAGGTTGAGACCGAGTTTCTCTTACATGGGTAGGCAGACCATTCCATAAAAATGGAGCTCTATAGGAGAAAGCCCTGCCTCCAGCTGTTTGCTTAGAAATTCTAGGGACAATTAGGAGGCCTGCATCTTGTACGTGTAGGTATGTACGGCAGGACCAAATCAGAGAGTTAGGTAGGAGCAAGCCCATGTAATGCTTTGTAGGTTAGCAGTAAAACCTTGAAATCAGCCCTTGCCTTGACAGGAAGCCAGTGTAGGGAGGCTAGCACTGGAGTAATATGATCAAATTTTTTGGTTCTAGTCAGGATTCTAGTGGCCGTATTTAGCACTAACTGAAGTTTATTTAGTGCTTTAGCTTTAGCCGGAAAGTAGAGCATTGCAGTAGTTTACTAACCTAGAAGTGCCAAAAGCATGGATTAATTTTTCTGCATAATTTTTGGACAGAAATGTCAGATTTTTGCAATGTTACGTAGATTGAAAAAAGCTGTTTTTGAAATGGTCTTGATATGTTCTTTAAAAGAGAGATCAGGGTCCAGAGTAACGCCGAGGTCCTTCACAGTTTTATTTGAGACGACTGTACAACCATTAAGATTAACTGTCAGATTCAACAGAAGATCTCTTTGTTTCTTGGGACCTAGAACAAGCATCTCTGTTTTTTCAGAGTTTAAAAGTAGAAAGTTTGCAGCCATCCACTTCCTTATGTTTGAAACACATGCTTCTAGCGAGGGCAATTTTGGGGCTTCACAATGTTTCATTGAAATGTACAGCTGTGTGTCATCCGCATAGCAGTGAAAGTTAACATTATGTTTTCGAATTACATCCCCAAGAGGTCAAATATATAGTGAAAACAATAGTGGTCCTAAAACGGAACCTTGAGGAACACCGACATTTACAGTTGATTTGTCAGAGGACAAACCATTCACAGAGACAAAATGATATCTTTCCGACAGATAAGATCTAAACCAGGCCAGAACTTGTCCGTGTCGACCAATTTGGGTTTCCAATCTCTCCAAAAGAATGTGGTGATCGATGGTATCAAAAGCAGCACTAAGGTCTAGGAGCACGAGGACAGATGCAGAGCCTCGGTCTGATGCCATTAAAAGGTCATTTACCACCTTCACAAGTGCAGTCTCAGTGCTATGATGGGGTCTAAAACCAGACTGAAGCATTTTGTATACATTGTTCGTCTTCAGGAAGGCAGTGAGTTGCTGCGCAATAGCCTTTTCTAAACATTTTGAGAGGAATGGAAGATTCGATATAGGCCGATAGTTTTTTATATTTTCTGGGTCAAGGTTTGGCTTTTTCAAGAGAGGCTTTATTACTGCCACTTTTAGTGAGTTTGGTACACATCCGGTGGATAGAGAGCCGTTTATTATGTTCAACATAGGAGGGCCAAGCACAGGAAGCAACTCTTTCAGTAGTTTAGTTGGAATAGGGTCCAGTATGCAGCTTGAAGGTTTAGAGGCCATGATTATTTTCATCATTGTGTCAAGAGATATAGTACTAAAACACTTGATCCTAGGTCCTGGCAGAGTTGTGCACACTCAGGACAACTGAGCTTTGAAGGAATACGCAGATTTAAAGAGGAGTCTGTAATTTGCTTTCTAATAATCATGATCTTTTCCTCCCAAAAAATATGTACTATGTATTTTTTATTAGCTAAGTAATAAATGGCAAATGCAACTTTCGTATATACGGGCTCACTGTAATACCACGCAGGGCAGAACAGAGAACTGACAAGATGTATGTAAACAGTGTTCTTGTACTGTGATAGACATTGTTCCAACCCGTCTGTTGGCCTATCACAGTAGAGGCTGGGCGTGGTTTAAACTTGCTCAGCCTATCGCAGGCGCTCAGGCGGGTCCCCGCCTCTTGGCGCTTCTTGGAGTCCTCCCTCCGTTGATGTATAGATTCCTACTGTTCTGGTATCACCCCCTAGTTATAACAGTTGCTCAGTTCCTGCTATTGTGTTGTTCAGTATTTTTCCATCTCACTTAAACCTCGTGATGACCACCCCTCCCTATTACAACTTTATAAGATACAGCAAGTCACACCATGTGCTCAATATTGTTACATACAAACAGAAGGACAAAGCATCTGCTGGGCTGTTATCCACAGTTTTGCAACATGCAGGTCACACCATGTTACTCAGTTCTTGTCACACACACAAACAGGCAAGTAGCAAGCAGTTGTTTAATCTCATAATGATGTTCCAGTGCACAAATGTAGATACCTCACACAACCAACATCAGATAATATTTAATCATATATATGGTAATGGCTATAATATAAAATACAGAATCCCACAGAAGCTGCACTACTCATTAGTGGTGCAGCGTTAAGACAATGAGAAGTACTATCAGACATCCCCAAATGGGCACATTTTATAGGCCTAGGTCAGGTAGACTTATCCTACTTCTATATGGGTAATCAGGCGTGCGTCCTTACTCAACATTGACAGGAGTGTTTCAAACAAAAGACAATGAATAAATTAACATAACTAACACATCTTGCGGGGTCAGGCCTGGGTGGTCTGCCATGGGGCGTTTAATTTAGTATCCGTTTGGGTCGGCATGGGGAATGATTGTATTTCCCCATAGTATGTTGTACCGAAGTTGACCGACTGACTGTAAGGGAGTGTAACTTTATGACTCTAATTACTGTTCCTTGAAGGAGGGACGTGAGGTACAACACCTGTTTGGCCCCGCCCTTTTCTGGGTCGGTGAAGAGCGGTATGAAATTGAAGGAATAAATCTGAGCCTCACGCTCATCACCTGCGGAAGGCCGGGCTTCAAACGAGGCGCGGATTTTAATAGTATGTTGTACCTAGTTTCCCTACTTCAGGGAACAGTAGTTATAGACATAATGTTTACGCTTGTCATATGATGAACTTAAACTTAAATACTGGATCTTGCTGTGGGACAGGTTTTTGTATTCAGATCTCTGAAATGCTCTCTAACTACGTAACATTTGGGGCGGCAGGGTAGCCTAGTGGTTAGAGCGTTGGACTAGTAACCGGAAGGTTGCAAGTTCAAACCCCCGAGCTGACAAGGTACAAATCTGTCGTTTTGCCCCTGAACAGGCAGTTAGCCCACTGTTCCTAGGCCGTCATTGAAAAGAAGAATTTGTTCTTAACTGACTTGCCTGGTTAAATAAAGGAAAAATAAAAAAAATTGTGTCTCCTTAAAACAGGTTTTCATGGGCACAGAGATCCTAAATCCTAAATCATTTCAGAGTTTGCTAAATCCAATGGATCGGAGTCACCTTAACTTTATTGACACCCAAATCGATACTGTCAGTAAAATGGTTATTCAATGATTACACACAATTCTTAATACGGTAGCTGTTTAGTTACAGTCAAACGTTCCAACTATCATCAGCTGATCCAGGAAATCATTTTCTGAGATACAGTCAATTGACAAACATCACGACATGCAACAACAACCAAAGTGCTTCTTCATTCATTACTCTGGTAAAGACAGTTATGCCGTGCTTCATGTTGGATCCATCATCCCAAACAAATAGATGTTTATAATGTGTTATTGTCTGCTTGATTTACAGTCGGGTCTTGTTAGTCTGTTTGCACACAGAGATACTTTGCTCATAATGTGTAGTGAACTGTTCCTTGATGGATAGGCTATTGTACAACACACAGCTATTTTCCTTTATTCAGGACATTTATAATGACAACACATTACAGAGTAGCCTAGTGGGATTATTCACAAAATTATCTGGTGATCAGGTTATGAAATGTCATGAAAGACATTTTAGTTTCCATGTTTCACCTGAAATTTGAAATGATTTATAGTCCTATGTCTATATTATTGTTAGGTGGAGTTATGGGTCCTACAGTAGGTTTATGTTGTTGTTAGGTGAAGTTATGAGTCCTACAGTAGGTCTATGTTATTGTTATGGGTCCTAGTTAGTGTACAAACCCTCATTGTCAGGCTGATGGCAAAGCCAAAGAGCATTTTACTGGTTGAAGTGTTTAAGTATAAAGCAGTTGATTTGCGGAAATAACACAAAGTTAAGTTGGAGATTCAAACGAGCCTTACAATTATAATCTAACAGTAGTGTGAAATACACTCATAAGCAACCTGTAAATGGAGGCTATTTTTGCTGTCAGCCTATGAGAACTCCCCTGAGTTTTCCCCCACGGTGGTGAATTAGTGAATAGACACAGAGCTTAATGTGAGTTTCCTTGAGTAGCACTCCTGATCTTGCGCTGATAGTGTGCTGTAATATTCAGAATACATTGTGAAAAACTCAAATCTTTGCTCACCATTTTTGCTCAAGGCTACATCCATAACTTGTGGTTTCCTTGTGAGCAGGGAGAAGTTTCTACAACCAGATATACTACATCCATAACTAGCGGTTTCCTCATTACCAGATATAATGAGGAACAGAGTGGTTTCCTCATTACCAGATATACTACATCCATAACTAGTGGTTTCCTCATTAGCAGGGAGAAGTTTCTGCAACCAAATTGTGTGTGCTTTCCCCTCGTGCCGCAATTTTAGCAAACACAGAAAGTGGCCTATATTGGAGACCAAAAGTCGTCTGGCACATTGCTTAGGGTTTCAAGAACTTTAACTTATTTCTAGCCTGCAATCATCGATGTTGCTAATAATGTGAAAACAAGACTAAATATGACTATTGTTGCTCATTTTAAGACAATTGTCAAATAATTGTGTAACATTCATTAGACGTTAATTGTTGTACAACATCATGGCTACGCTGTTGGCATCACCTTTTACAGTCGATTCAGCTGTTGTGGGTCTTTAACCATCTGTCTGACTTTGTTGTTCACACAGGAGAGAGACGGGACTACCGTAGGTCCTCTGGGGAGCCTCAACAACCTCAGGATGCTGATGAGGCAGAGAAGAGTCTCTCCAGATCAGAACACCAGCAGAGATCCACAGGGAAGAGAACTCACTGCTGCTCTGACTGTGGGAAGAGATTCTCCTCCTCATCAGGCATTCAAATTCATCAGAGAATCCACACAGGAGAGAAATCTTATGGCTGTGATCAATGTGGGAAGAGTTTTGTTCAATATCGCCGTCTGAAGATACACCAGAGGACACACACAGGAGAGAAATCATATAGCTGTGATCAATGTGGGAAGAGTTTTACTCAGCTAAGCAGCCTGATATCACACCAGAGAACACACATAGGCGAGAAACCTTATAGCTGTACGCAATGTGGGAAGAGTTTTACTCAGCTAAGCATCCTGATATCACACCAGAGAACTGTCGTGACGTTGTATTAATTAATGTGACGACTGCTCATTGAATTATTAAATGTTTCTAATTGCGTGATTAAATGAATCAAGCAATTATTAACTCATTAACCTGGGGCACCATGGGCAAATGAGTTTTATTGAGTTTCTATTTCCCAAATTAACTCAAAGAATATCAGAATATCGATTTTATAACCTTCGCTAATTAATCAGTTTCCTTTACAATCTCATTCTGAACGTCGCATAATCCGTCAATCTGCACAAACCCGAGTCCCACCAATGAGTTCGTACCACACCAATCTTAGTTGAGTATTTATTTACTAGAAAGCTAAAATGATGATAAAAGATACACATACACCAAAAACACAGTCTAGGCTATTGATTAGAACTTAGTATTATGGGCCAACACACTATGGCGCGTGTTACCCAAAATGGGGATTTAAAAGAGAGAGAAAAAGTAAAAGCACACGAGAGAAATATACATTTGGATGCATTTGTCAGCTATGCTTATTTTAACCCAAGCCTTGCCCCAAACTGCCGCTCTTATGGGTCAGAATATAATGATGTAATTACCTGTGGGAGGTCTCAGATGGGAAGCTCCGCGTGGGTCGCTTTGGCCTCTCAATGACGCACTTCTCCGGCGCAACTCTCTGGTCGTCCTCACAATGTCAGTGTCCATTTGGTCTGATTCCCCGCCCTTGCTCTGGGAGGAGTCTTCTGAGGACAGACAGATCTGTAGCTCGGGGCTCACAGCTTAGGAATGAAACAGTGTAGATACCACGATTCGATGGAGAGTGGAGGTTAGGTGGTCCGGCTTGAATTCACCCGCTGAGACACAGCTACTCATCAGTAGCATGGGTAGAAAAATATTTATTTGTCTTCAACCTTGGGTTGAGTTTTGGGTTCGTTTACTTTTTAGACCTAGGCTGCAGCTTGGGTCACTTAGTCTGATCTGTTCATTCTGACTCACAGGTCTTATACCCTTGGGTCAGAAGTGGGCGTAACCGCCTTCAGGGCAATTCTCTGGGTGTACCAAGTTAAGAGGCAAGGTCTAGATTTTACTCAAATCCAATTTTAGACAACTAACTTAACATTTCAACTTTACCAAAACATTCTCTTTGATTTGGACATTTTCCACACAACGTCCAATGAATAAACATCAAGTGTATCCTAGGAAAACTCTTAAAATTACAATGTTTCCGTAAAGACATTGTCCTTTAACCTTTAATAACCAGACAAAAATGACATACATTTTCATATTCCATTGTGGCTGACGGAAACCATTGTTCCAAAGTCCCTTTATTGCATGTTTAATGTTCTGAGGCTGGTTCTCCATAGTGAAAGGAATGTTGTCTGTGGCCTAAGATTTACCATGGGCGTGAGGGGTCATAAAAACCCCACATCTTCAGACCCCTAGATCTCTCCTCCTCTGTTGGGGGTGAGAGATTATCTGTAGGGTTGTGGTCTCCTGTAACCTGACCTTTTCAGGACAGTCATGACAGAACACACACAGGAGAGACACCATATAGCTGTGATGAATGTGGGAAGAGTTTTACTGCATCTAGAAATCTGAATCTACACCAGAGAACACACACAGGAGAGAAATATTTTTGCTGTACTCAGTGTGGGAAGAGTTTTACTCTGCTAAGCAACCTGCTTTCACACCAGAGAACACACACAGGAGAGAAATCTCTTAACTGTGACCAGAGATAATCTGATAAAAGATCGCAGATCAAATATCAGAAAGTACATACATGGAGTTGTTTCATGATATCAATGAATTAATGTCACAATGTAAAATGTTTTAACAATGTACTAGGAGTATTTTAATAATGTCACAATGTAGAAGCCTAAATGTTTGCCCCTTTATCAATTGATTTCAACATGATATGGACATTAGCCTCAGGGGGAAAATCCTGGCTATGAATTGAAAGTTGTTGTTTTACACTTACCACGTTGGTGACCCACTTGAATCAAAATGCAACACTTCAAAATGTAGCTAGCTGTTTACCACGTTGTTGTCCTCAAACCAGTGATGTTTACATTATTCCCAGATTCCGTGTGGCTTTTGAGCTGTTAGTTTTAACAGGACGTGCAACCTCATCTCCCTCCTCTCGCACAATTGATTTCAACGTGATATCGATGAGTGATGACATAAGTGAGGCGTTCCTTTGTTTAGTGACCCCTAAATTTAAATGCATCACTCCAAAATGTAGCTGACTGTCTTCTGCAGGTTGTCCTCTAACCAGTGAGGGAAAATATATCTCTCATTTCCATGTGTTTTTTTAGTTGTGTTAGTTTCAACAGCACGTACAACCTGATTTCCCCCCTAATCGATATCAGTGATTTATTGCTGCTTGTTCATTTTTATAAGGTGCTTGTTTTAAATAATACAAGTAATATGATTATTGTGGCAGATGTTTGTGTATATTGCACATTTTATGTTTAGGTTTTCAATATATTAAAGTGTTTCTGCATATTGGTTATTGATTTGCACACGTTAAAACTGTGTGTTGACATTGGGGCTATCGCACCTAGCAAAATTGAAAAGAAGACTATGCCCAACGGCCAATAATCAATAAATCTGTAATCAATTTTATTAACAATCCTACATCACTCCAGTATTTCTTTACAACATTCAAATCCTAATTGTCTTTATTTCCACTACTGAAGAAGCCTGACTCAAATCACCTCATTTTAAACATCCAGCCTGACAAAAGATACATGTTTTATTATTCCATGCCTCACCATTATGATAATTATTAATATCATTAATTATTAATACATATTAACAAGGGGGTGTACATTTGGTTTTGATATTTCATATTTACAATTCATGTAACATTCAGTAATCATAATTATTTATGCAGCCAACTGACAATTTTTGGGTGCAATTTCATTGACATTGTTAGGTTGCTATTATAATATCAGGATTACAATTTATTTTGACTGCACGTTTTTCCATATTGGAGATGAGTTTTGTTTGGGCTCCTTCCAAGGGGATGAGAGTTCTAGAAGCTAGTGAGTTTTAGGAAGACGAGAGTTTTCTAGTGGGTAATGGTTTTTTTCTTGTTTTTAATTCTTGAGAGCCAGTAGACACCATGTTTATAATGTAGAAGGTGAAGCATTGTAGTTGATTATAATGTGAAATGGAAGTTGTTTTCTGTTGGTGGTAAGCACACTTGTCCAACAAAAATATACAATATATTTGGGCAAGGTGAGACGTCTGCGTCTCACATAGCCAACAGGAGATGGAAATGCGCAATGCCAAATGCTAATAGTACTCACTAAAACTCAAACTTTCATTAAAACACACATGCAGGGTACTCAATTAAAGCTACACTCGTTGTGAATCTAGCCAACATGTCAGATTTTTTAAATGCTTTTCGGCGAAAGCATGAGAAGCTATTATCTGATAGCATGCAACCCCCCGAAATACCTGTAGGGAACGTAAACAAAAGAATTAGCGTATACCCAAAATGTCCATTTATGAAGCCCGTCTGAATCAGGAAAAAGCAGCTTTACAAAACGCAACGTCATTTTTTTTTATTAAAAAAGTTGCCGATAAACTTTGTCAAAACACTTCAAACTACTTTTGTAAACCTACTTTAGGTATTAGTAAACGTTAATAATCGATCAAATTGATCACGGTGCGATCTGTATTCAATAGCAGCAAATCTTGAAATGAAGGTCCATTTTCTCTCTCTCAAAACTTCCAGCTGTGGACTCGATAACAGGAAGTGCCTATTTCTCATCTCACCAAGGATTAACTTCAAACCAAATGACAGTACTGGCGACATCGTGTGGAAGCTGTAGGCATTGTAAACTGGTCGCTATCTATTTTCCCTTGCCATAGACAATACAGGCAACTGGCGGAAGGATATTTTTTATTTGTTTGGTGAACAGTTTTCCTTGGGCTTTTGCCTGCTCCACACGTTCTGTTATAGTCACAGACATGATTTAACTAGTTTTAGAAACTTCAGAGTGTTTTCTATCCACACATACTAATCATATGCATGTACTATATTCCTGGCATGAGTAGCAGGACGTTGCAATTTTGCGCGATTTTTAACAAAACGTTGAAAAAAAAGACCCGATCTTTAAGAGGTTTAATAGATGCCCTCAATCTCACACAAATTATCAAGGAACCCACCAGGTACAACCCTAAATCCGTAAACATGGGCACCCTCATAGATATTATCCTGACCTCCAAATACACCTCTGCTGTTATCAATCAGGATCTCAGCGATCGTTTCCTGCATCCGTTATGGGTCCGCCGTCATTCGACCAACCCTCATCACTGTCAAACGTTCCCTAAAACTCTTCTGCAAGCAGGCCTTTCTAATCGACAATTTCCTCACCACCTTAAATAAACATGCCCCTTTCAAAAAATGTAGAACTAAGAACAGATATAGCCATTGGTTCACTCCAGACCTGACTGCCCTTGACCAGCACAAAAACATCCTGTGGCGTACTGCACTTGCATCGAATAGTCCCCGCGATATGCATCTTTTCAGAGAAGTCAGGAACCAATACACACAGTCAGTTAGGAAAGAAAAGGCTAGCCTTTTCAAACAGAAATGTGCATCCTGTAGCTCTAACTCCAAAAATTTCTGGGACACTGTAAAGTCCTTGGAGAATAAGAGCACCTCAACCCAGCTGCCCACTGCACTGAGGCTAGGAAACACTGTCACCACCGAAAAGTCCACGATAATCGAGAATTTTAACAAGCATTTTTCTACGCCTGGCCAGACACTCTTAAATAGAACCTGGACCAGCTGGCTACCCCAAACCCCGGCCAACAGCTCCGCACTCCCGCAGCTACTTTCCCAAGCCTCCCCAGCTTCTCCTTCACCCAAATCCAGATAGCTGATTATTCTGAAAGAGCTGCAAAGCCTGGACCCGTACAAATCAGCTGGGCTAGACAATCTGGACCCTCTCTTTCTAAAATGATCTGCCGCCATTGTGGCAACCCCTATAACTAGTCTGTTCAACCTCTCTTTCGTATCGTCCATGATTCCTAAACATTGGTGTGGGTTTTTCTTTTCTTTGCCTCTTCTTGGGAAGATTTAGTGGGTCTCATGGTGTGTGTATTTTAGGTCCCAGTTGTTGTTACTAGTCAATGTTCAGTGGACACAGAGCAAAACTGCAAGATTATGTTCTAATACTTTTATTGCATCAAATGGTTGTTTTATGCAACAGAATAGAGGGTTCTTAGAACTATTATGTCTGTGTTCTACTGAGGATGGGCCTCAGTAGACAATGACAGGGGATTTACAATGTCTTTTGGGTGATAAAACCTAAAGAGACCGCATTCCAGAGCATGAGTTAATGTTTCTGTTCTATATGGTACCAGGGAGAGATGACCCCAGGGCCAGACCCTGGTCTCTACACAAAGAGTACTGTTTTTACAGCAGATACTGTCTGCTGAGAATTATCGGTATCTTTCATACAAATCGTAATCTTGTGAACCGTTCTATACATCTATTGTTCGTCATGTAGGTTGAAAGGAGAGTATCTTGGCTATAAAAGACCTTTGTACTTTTGTCCTGTGGGTCGACCAGCCATTAGTATCGTAGAGCACACAATTGATTAACTTTATATATGTACGTTCTATTGACCTGCTCTCTTATTAATAAGTGAATAAAGATTTATTTTAAGAATAACTCAGACTTGTGTGATGAGTTTCTATCCTCATTTGATATTAAAGAAGTTAACCACCACATTTGGCGATGGGGATGTTATTCTTCACTTGGTGACCGCTCCTGATGACCTGGGTAAATGGTGCACAACAGATCGCTCAAACTTGGGATCTCGGGGAGACCACACTTCGGGAATGGAGCAGATAGATCACCTTTGATCTGAGAGGCAGCGAGCCGAGTGGATACCACATCTCGAACGTAGTTTTATAAAGAAGAGGTGAGTGAAACACACAAAGTGTAGTTTTTATAAAAGTCTCGTAGGCTCTGAGTGTGTATTCCTGTGTGAGGGGGGGCACCTTGGAGGTGTAAACAGGGCCGAGGCAATAGGCTCTGAGTGTGTATTCCTGTGTGAGGGGGGGCACCTTGGAGGTGTAAACAGGGCCGAGGCAATAGGCTCTGAGTGTGTATTCCTGTGTGACGGTGGTCACCTTGGAGGTGTAAACAGGGGCGGGTCAGTGGTGGATGATCTGAGAGTCAGTCGACTCAAAGACATCTATCATTGGTCGGTTGCGTGCAACCTAGAGCCATCCTGACACTGAATTGATCACAGTGGGGATTGGTGAGGGACCAGGGTGACTGTGGGTTCTGTGTGAAACTATTGGAAGAAGGACCTCATTCTGAAAAGTGTGACCCTCAAAAGTGGTGAATTCAAATGTTTTAAATGTGCTGGCCTGGTATGCCCTGGGTTTTGTCATTTAGCGTTAAAAATCTAGAATCTTTGTGAACTAGAGGACAACTAGAATCTGTGTGAACTAGTTTTGGCCATTTAACGTTAAAACATCCGGAATCTGTGTGAACTAGTTATGACCATTTAACGTTAAAACATCCGGAATCTGTGTGAACTAGTTATGACCATTTATTACATAGTAAAAGAGAGTAAAGTGCACCTGTAATTATTTTAGACCTGTAAATGTTTTAACCCTGTAATTGTTTTAAACCTGGACCCCATTTTAGAAGTATTGAAAAATGTAAATGTATGAGTTGCATTATCCTAGGAACTAACCATGACATAGAAATGTGAAAATATTCCTGCAGGTTAAAATATTGTTGAAAAACAACTAATTGATTATGTATGTTTGGGAATAGCATTGTGTGACTGTGATATGAGAGTTGTGTGACTGTGATATGAGAGTTGTGTGACTGTGATATGAGAGTTGTGTGACTGTGATATGAGAGTTGTGTGACTGTGATATGAGAGTTGTGTGACTGAGTCTTAATCTGAAGTTTGGATAGTAACATAGAGATCTATAGTTCTTCCTAGAGATCTATAGTTCCGCACAGAGGTCTATAGTTCCTCACAGAGATCTATAGTTCCTCACAGAGATCTATAGTTCCTCACAGAGATCTATAGTTCCTCACAGAGATCTATAGTTCCTCACAGAGATCTATAGTTCCTCACAGAGATCTATAGTTCCTCACAGAGATCTATAGTTCCTCACACAGATCTATAGTTCCTTACAGAGATCTATAGTTCCTCACAGAGATCTATAGTTCCTCACAGAGATCTATAGTTCCTCACACTGGGGCGGCAGGGTAGCCTAGTGGTTAGAGTGGTGGACTAGTAACCGGAAGGTTGCAAATTCAAACTCCCGAGCTGATAAGGTACAAATCTGTCGTTCTGTCCCTGAACAGGCAGTTAACCCACTGTTCTTAGGCCGTCATTGAAAATAAGAATTTGTTCTTAACTGACTTTGTCTGGTTAAATAAAGGTTCAATAAAACACAGATCTATAGTTCCTCACATAGATCTATGCTTAATCAGATGATTGACATGTGGATAATAAGCTTTAATATAACGTTATCTTGGGGTTCCGTTCCTTCACTGCCCATCATAGAATATCACGGGGTGGAATTGAGAGCGGGATGATATTTTAGAAAGCAGCGGAAGGTCTATAGTTCCTGGGAGGCTTGATTTTACCGTGGTCTCTGGGAGGTTAGAGAACCGTTGACAAACCAGTCATTGTCCGGGAAACAAACTTATATTTTGGCTATACACCGACACAGTTCAAAGAACTGCAATGTTTTGGCTGTTTTGCCAAGTAAGGTACCAAGGTGGCTGACGAGCTGTTGATGTTGAAGAAGCGTCCCGTCCACTAGATTATACGTCACAG
Organism: Oncorhynchus kisutch; assembly: GCF_002021735.2. Classification (NCBI taxonomy): domain Eukaryota; kingdom Metazoa; phylum Chordata; class Actinopteri; order Salmoniformes; family Salmonidae; genus Oncorhynchus; species Oncorhynchus kisutch. Next base: position 36,429,360 of record NC_034193.2, on the reverse strand, counting down.
TGGCAGAATCACTGAAAGACGTACATCGCCATCTGCTCGCTGGAATTGGTATCGCAGTAGAGAAAATACTTTCAGACAAAAAGTTAAACTGCGACTGCCCCTAAAAAAAAAAAAAAACAACGACCCTTTGAAAACAGTCTAGGTGGCATCCAAAACATTTATTATAGTGTAAAATGTACTACAAAGTGTAGCTAAATAGAATAACTTTGGTCATACCCAGTCAGCACGTGACAAGGTGACTTTTATCAATATACACTCTAAAAAGTAAAGGTTCCTGGAGTATCCTTTAGGGGTTCTACAAATTGAAACTGTGGGGGAACCCCTAAAAGTTATTTGAAGAACGTTTTGTGGGAACCCCTAAGTTCTTTGAAGAACCCCTTATCGTGGTTCCTCTAAGAACCTTTTGTGGTTCATTTTTTAAACTCCCTGTCCACCCTCCTCCCTCCATTATAAAAACATATTTTAATAATAACAATATTGATTTAAATAATGAATTGTTTATTTAGTGTCACCACAAATGTGAATTAATATTTACAGACCATAATAATACATTTACTTTGTATAGTGCTTTTCATGACATTTAAAACAAATAGAAATGATGATGTACAATAAAAACAACCTACATTAAAAATGAATAATAGGTAAACTAACAACATTGTAGACTTGATGCTAAATACAGATTTTTCAGCTTTAGTGTGTATATCATATTCACTTAGTTATGTTAGGAAGTTTGCCATCTTTATGACCGGTCCTGGTAACTTCACCCCAACTTCTCTTCTCCCCAGAACACAGTAACTTAACATAAGTGTTTTTCTGACATTTTGGGGAAATTTAAGGGAAAATAACAAATACAGCCCTAGTAGAGACCCAAGTCCCATGAGGACGTCCTCGAGGGCGTGGATGTTCTCCCCATCAAAGGCCAGCGAGATTTCACTCTCATGGATTTCCGCCGATGTGCAGTGAAGAGCGGTGAAATTTATGTCAACAAAAGTAAGAAAAGATTATAACAATTAACATAAAAAATGTTCAGCTGTCGTTTTATATAAGCATGCACACCTATGTTTATGAATAAACAGATGATTTGTGCATAGGCATACCTTGTCACGGACATAAAGGCCAACGGGGTCCTCTTTTTTTTAACTAGGCAAGTCAGTTAAGAACAAATTCTTATTTTCAATGACGGCATAGGACCAGTGGGTTAACTGCCTGTTCAGGGGCAGAATGACAGATTTGTACCTTGTCAGCTCGGGGGTTTGAACTATTCCAACGCTCTAACCACTAGGCTACCCTGCCACCCCAAGGTACAGAGGTAGGGCAAGAGCAGAATCACTGCTGTGGTCTCCAGTCCTAGTAAAGTAAAGCAATGATCTTGCTAATTTTATTACAAAATACATTAGAGAAAGGGAAGGAATAAGAGCAAATACCTCTTCTGTATTGTCCTTCAGGGACTGTCAAAATAGCAGGATGATGTCCTTACCCCTGCCTCGCCTCTCTACCTCTGATAGTCCTTGAATTAACTTTGTGTCTATATCCATTCCATGGACTTGTTTCATTTCTGAGAAGATCTGAAAAGATCATTTGCACACATTTGTATGCTACTAGATTTCAGTTTGTATTGACTGCTATGTGGGTTTAATGTACACTTCAAATGCAGCTGTCCTACAACATATCTGTACCTTCTCCTTGATCCCAATTGCATTGTGTCCATGTTCTGTCTTATAAGAATTTCAAAGGAAGAGAAAATGTGTCAAAGAATAGTCTTGCAAGCATTAAATATATATATATATTTGGCATCGACATACAATTGAATGTAAAATAGAAGAACATATTGAAGAAAGCACTAGCCAATACTGTACTGCCATACAGCCCTAAAATCACATTTCAAGATATCTTTGTACACAAATTGTTCAATATTTGATCAAGCTGATTTGAAAGATTATACGCCACATTTTTCTGCGTGGCAATACTGTGTTTTGATTCTGAAGGGCATTTATATAAAAGAGGTAGTCTAGACACCGTATTAATACCATTATGCATTTGAATCCCATCTACAGCTACCATCTAAGCTATTATTTTCCCTCCACAAGGGGGCAGACATGTAACGTTTCCAAAATGGGATAGTATTGTCCATGTAACGTTAAACCCCTTGTGAGTTAATAGTATTCCATGCTGTAGCAGGCTATATAAAGAGGAAGCATTGACGATTCAGATCATTGTAACATCTCGTCTGGACAGTTCACCATCCTTAGTTAGATAGTTAACTTTAGCTAGTTCCTTACCACAATAGGGAGAACTGCTCTAGATTGGAAACGTACGTTAATGAGAGTATAGCCATGTTGGCTTTATGGAAACGATATACAATATATGGGAAAGAATATAGTTTAGGGAAATAATCCAAACCTAGTTCTGCCTAGTTAGGACATAACGTTATCTAGCTAGATAACAGTATTGTACTGTAGCTCATACAACGCCGACGGTCAAACCCGGCTTTCTAATATTTACGGTAATTAACTATAGTAACGTTATGGAAGTTATTCACAAAAAAACATCATTGTCTTCGTTATTCATTATTAGTATGTTATATTATTATAATAAATTATTTCGATACATTTTCAGAGCCAAACATCAACCCAACTTAACTTTTTTAACTGTTGTCGCATCCAAACTTGTCACCATCGTTTTCAGTTGTAATTGCGAAGTTCCCGGAAGAAGTCCAGCAACAACGGAGGTTCCTCGATGAACCCACCTTCTAACAAGTTCTTTGCAGAACCTTTTGGGGCTGTTTTTCATTGACCAAGAACCCTACGGTTCTTAGGGGATCTGAGAACAACTCTCAGATTCAAAACATGCTGATTAGCATCAACGATCAAGTCAGCTGCTGCTGCTCCAATACAGTATGAGGTGAGACGGTGAACTGATGTTGAACTGGGCAGTCAGCTGCTGCTGCTCCAATACAGTATGAGGTGAGATGGTGTTGAACTGGGCAGTCAGCTACTGCTGCTCCAATACAGTATGAGGTGAGATGGTGAACTGATGTTGAACTGGGCAGTCAGCTGCTGTTGCTCCAATACAGTATGAGGTGAGACGGTGAACTGGGCAGTCAGTCATTCATTCTGCACTGAGTCTGGTCTATCATTGTTGGTATTGAAAAAGCCTACTGCACATTGTGGTGGAAATTCTAACCAATAAAAGACTTTGCCATTTCTTCAAACAATCAACCTTTATTTGATAAGAATTGCAATAATGTAGCTGGTCAGCCCTACACTCTGAGGTGGAAGGCCGAGAGCTCGATGACACAAGGAGTTCTGAAGCCTTATATAGTCAAACTATCTTGTGCATATAGAAAACACGTGATCTTGGTATGTGTACATGTGTGGAGAACGAGACACAGACTAACTGTGAATTGGTCTTCTCGTTCTGTAGCAACAGCTAGTTATTCTAGTCTTCTAGTGAGGTGTCAAAACAGGAAATCACTCTAGACACAGTTCCTCTGAAGTAGATCAACGGTTCCCCGAATTGGGCCAAGCAAGCTCCTTTGGCCTGTCTGTCGAGAGGGCGTGTGGTTGCACACCCACACAAACATACACAAACTTCTCAACATTGAAGAGATCCTTCAACACATTAGAAGTCATATCAACTTAAAGAGGTTAACATAGATTTTCCCTCACAACATTGCACAGAGATAAATCAGACCCAGCCTGAACTGTGTGATGTAGTAGGGAGTTGTAGTTTCTCTAGAGATAAATCAGACCCATACTGAAATGTGTGATGTAGTAGGTAGTTGTAGTTTCCAACAGGCCAATATTCTACATAGTTTAGCGCATAAAACGTTTTTATTAACTACAATGACCATAATCCACTGCGCGCCTACCTGTGTTTCTTTTACACCTGTGTTAAGTTGTAAATAAAGAGTAAAAACTCAGACGATAAGTAAAGCTCAAACCAAGTTTATTTACCCACTAAGTCACAGCTGCATAAGACCAAGACATATGCACACAAGCACTGCTATTTAACCCTTTCTGCTGAGTCTCTTACACCTCTGTTGCTAGGCAGAACTTTTGTGGTATCAGTTCTTCCTCACTTCATCTGACCTGACCTCGGCCTAAATTCCTCCCTACCTCACGGCTGTCCTGTTGACTTGTACCAGACTGTGGCCCTTCTCCACCCCACCTCATGGCTGTCTTGTTGACTTGAACCAGACTGTGGCCCTTCTCCTCCCCACCTCACGGCTGTCCTGTTGACTTGTTCCAGACTGTGGCCCTTCTCCTCCCCACCTCACGGCTGTCCTGTTGACTTGTACCAGACTGTGGCCCTTCTCCTTCCATAGGATCCCTTACTTCTAACAATAACACATTGACAGAATGTAAACGTTCTACATTCCCCTCTCTCAAACAGTGACATGAATAAGGATATTTAATATTTTCAATTTCAGAAGTCAGAACCCATCACCTGCTAAGAGAGAAGAATGCACAATGGTCAATGCTTTCCGGTATACTTGGGACATCCCTACCCTAAACCCTTCCTTAACCCTTTTAAATGTCAACTTCAAAGGTCTAGGGACGTCCCAAGGATGTATCTCTACCTGAAAATACATTATCTAAGTGATTGATAGTTGGTATTCAGCAGTCATAAAGCCTTATTTCCTTTAATTAACTACTAAAATAGTGATTTTGTCAGACAGCAGCTCTACACTTTATTGACTGACTGATCCATTCATCCTCAGCCTTCCTCTCCTCTGAAGACCCAGTGAGGGTGCTCAGTCAGAGAGCTGTTGAGGGACTGGTTAGGAAGAAACACTTCTACAGCCAGAGAGGTGAGAGGTCACATATGGTTTAGATGGTAAATACTTATGTCCCCTTAGCAGTTAATTGCGTCAGCAAAAGGTAATATGTTCCATCATCTATGTTTATTTACATTAGTGCAAATTGTCCACTGATATTGGTGTAATTTCTCACCCTTCTGGCTGTATGAACGATAATTCAGGCAGTCTCTATGGGGGTGCCACAGGGTTAAATTCTTGGACCGACTCTCTTCTCTGTATACATCAATGAGGTCGCTCTTGCTGCTGGTGAGTCTCTGATCCACCTCTACGCAGACGACACCATTCTGTATACTTCTGGCCCTTCTTTGGACACTGTGTTAACAACCCTCCAGGCAAGCTTCAATGCCATACAACTCTCCTTCCGTGGCCTCCAATTGCTCTTAAATACAAGTAAAACTAAATGCATGCTCTTCAACCGATCGCTACCTGCACCTACCCGCCTGTCCAACATCACTACTCTGGACGGCTCTGACTTAGAATACGTGGACAACTACAAATACTTAGGTGTCTGGTTAGACTGTAAACTCTCCTTCCAGACCCATATCAAACATCTCCAATCCAAAGTTAAATCTAGAATTGGCTTCCTATTTCGCAACAAAGCATCCTTCACTCATGCTGCCAAACATACCCTTGTAAAACTAACCATCCTACCAATCCTCGACTTTGGCGATGTCATTTACAAAATAGCCTCCAATACCCTACTCAACAAATTGGATGCAGTCTATCACAGTGCAATCCGTTTTGTCACCAAAGCCCCATATACTACCCACCATTGTGACCTGTACGCTCTCGTTGTCTGGCCCTCGCTTCATACTCGTCGCCAAACCCACTGGCTCCATGTCATCTACAAGACCCTGCTAGGTAAAGTCCCCCCTTATCTCAGCTCGCTGGTCACCATGGCATCTCCCACCTGTAGCACACGCTCCAGCAGGTATATCTCTCTGGTCACCCCCAAAACCAATTCTTTCTTTGGCCGCCTCTCCTTCCAGTTCTCTGCTGCCAATGACTGGAACAAACTACAAAAATCTCAAACTGGAAACACTCATCTCCCTTACTAGCTTTAAGCACCAACTGTCAGAGCAGCTCACCGATTACTGCACCTGTACTTAGCCCAAACAACTACCTCTTTCCCAACTGTATTTAATTAATTAATTTATTTTGCACCCCATTATTTTTATTTCTACTTTGCACTTTCTTCCATTGCAAAACTACCATTCCAGTGTTTTACTTGCTATATTTTATTTACTTTGCCACCATGGCCTTTACCTCCCTTCTCACCTCATTTGCTCATATTGTATATAGACTTGTTTATACTGTATTATTGACTGTATGTTTGTTTTACTCCATGTGTAACTCTGTGTCGTTGTATCTGTCGAACTGCTTTGCTTTATCTTGGCCAGGTCGCAATTGTAAATGAGAACTTGTTCTCAACTTGCCTACCTGGTTAAATAAAAATTTCCCCTCAGACACACATTAGTTCTTTGACATTATGAAGTTAATTTGTGTAAAATGTACTTTTCCCTACTCATTCACCCCATCTCTTTACATTGCTTATGCATATTCAGTGGCCTGACTATGTCCAAGGCCCATCCTGGTAGATCTGAACCTAATGCAGTTTGTAGTGATCGGATGACAGAAGTCACATTCAGGTGCCGGGTGTAACTGAGGCCATAGACGCTCCATATCCATTACTTTGAGTGTTTTATATAATATGACTGAATGTGTTTTTTTCTGTGTTGCATGGGCAGTCAAGAAATGGAACAGCAAGGCCACAGAACATGACATAAGCAGAGCTGTGGGCTGTTTACCACTCCACCACACCTTTAGCAGGCTGGAAAAATGGGATTGATCTGGTTGATCCATTTGTTTGTGTCTGTTTTCAGTAGTTTATCCTTTGACATGGGATTGATACTGATTTTCATACTCAGAGGGACCAAGAGTCTTTCGATTGGTCAGTCATTGGGTTCATATATCCATCACTAACTTTAAGCATCAGCTGTCTGATCATTGCACCTCTACACAGCCCACCCGTAAATAGCCACACCCACCTCATCCCCGTATTGTTATTTATTTTTGCTCCTTTGAACCCCAGCAATTTAATTGCTAAATTGTAATTATTTCACCACTATGGTCTATTGCCTTACCTCCTTACTCCATTTACACACTGTATATATTTTTCTGTTGTGTTATTGACTGTACTTTTGTTTATTCCATGTGTAACTGTTGTTTTGTCGCACTGCTTTGTTTTATGTTGGCCAGATCGCAGTTGTAAATTAGAACTTGTTCTCAAATGGGCCTACCTGGTTAAATGAAGGTGAAATTTCAAAAATAACATTGTTGTTGAAATCAAATCAAGCTTTATTTGTACAGCACATTTCAGACATGGATGCCACACAATGGCTTCACAGGAAAAAAACAAATATTTAGTACACAATAAACAGAAGACTAATGAGCACCCTATGGAAATTCCATTGATTAAAATATTAATCGGATGTAATATCCAACCCAAAATATAAGCTTGTTTTTTAGGAGGGGTTCTGAAAGACACTGAGGGTGTCCACTGAAAATTGACTAGTAACAACAACTGGGACCTAAGACACCCACTAAATCTGCCCAAGAAGAGGCAAACAAAAGAAAAACCCACACAAAACTTAGACAGGAAGTAAACCAAAAAGGTGGAGCAACTAAAGGTGTTGACTCTACACATCTATCAAGACAACTGGAGCACTGGGCCAGACACTCTTAAATAGAACCTGGACCAGCTCAGGTGAAACACCTTCCCACTAACAAGATGGACAAGCCAGCTCAAGTGTAACACATACTGACTAACGAGGTGACACCAATCAGTGCGTCCTAAAGTCCAACCTCAAAACATAAATGGAAAAACCAAAGCCCATAACCATCCCCTTTAAGACAACAAATTAGAGGTCGACCGATTATGATATTTCAACGCCGATACCGATTATTGGAGGACCAAAAAAGCCGATACCGATTAATCAGACAATTTTTTTTATTTATTTGTAATAATGACAATTACATCAATACTGAATGAACACTTATTTTAACCTGATATAATACATCAATAAAATCTATTTAGCCTCAAGTAAATAATGCAAAAACAAAGTGTTGGAGAAGAAAGTAAAAGTGCAATATGTGCTATGTAAGAAAGCTAACGTTTCAGTTCCTTGTTCAGAACATATGAAAGCTGGAGGTTCCTTTCAACATGAGTCTTCAATATTCCCAGGTAAGAAGTTTTAGGTTGTAGTTATAGGAATTATAGCACTATTTCCCTCTATACCATTTGTATTTCATTAACCTTTGATTATTGGATGTTCTTATAGGCACTTTAGTATTGACAGTGTAACAGTAAAGCTTCCGTCCCTCTCCTCGCTCCTCCCTGGGCTCGAACCAGCAACACAATGACAACAGCCACCATCGAAGCAGCGTTACCCATGCAGAGCAAGGGAAACAACTACCCCAAGGCTCAGAGCGAGTGACGTTTGAAATGCTATTTGCGCGCGCTAACTAGCTAGCCATTTCACTTTGGTTACACCAGCCTCATCTCGGGAGTTGATAGGCTTGAAGTCATAAACAGCGCAATGCTTCACGCACAATGAAGAGCCGCTGGCAAAACACACGAAAGTGCTGTTTGAATGAATGTTTACGCGCCTGCTTCTGCCTACCACCGCTCAGTCAGATACTTAGATACTTGTATATTCAGTAAGATTATATGCAACGCAGGACACGCTAGATAATATCTAGTAATATCAACCATGTGTAGTTAACTAGTGATTATGATTGATTGTTTTTTATAAGATAAGTTTAATGGTAGCTAGCAACTTACCTTGGCTTACTGCATTCGCGTAACAGGCAGTCTCCTTGTGGAGCGCAACGAGAGAGAGGCAGGTCATTATTGCGTTGGACTAGTTAACTGTAAGGTTGCAAGATTGTCTCCCCCGAGCTGACAAGGTGAAAATCTGTCATTCTACCCCTGAACGAGGCAGTTAACCCACCCGTTCCTAGGCCGTCATTGAAAATAAGAATGTGTTCTTAACTGACTTGCCTAGTTAAATTAAGGTATAAAAAACAACATTTCTATTTTTTTTTAAATCATCGGCCAAATATATTTGATTTCCGATTGTTATGGAAACTTGAAATTGGCCCTGATTAATAGGTCGACCTCCACAACAAATATATCCTAAATTTTTGATGGACGAGTTTGCTCACCACCAACAGAAAACAACTTCCATTTCACATGATAAACAACTACAATGCTTCACCAATACAAACATGCCGTCTACTGGCTGTCAACAACTAAAAACCGGTATTTCTAAATATTAATATACAATAGTATTATTTTTTTCACATTTTTCTTTATAGAATCCGAAAACTCACTTGCTTCTAGAACTCTAGTCCACATTTTATTGAACCTTTATTTCACTAGGCAAGTCAGTTGAGAACAAATTATTATCGACAATGACGGCCTAGGAACAGCGGGTTAACTGCCCTGTTCAGGGGCAGAACAACATATTTTTACCTTGTCAGCTCGGGGATTCGATCCTTTCGGTTACTAGTCCAACGCTCTAACCACTCGGCTACTGAAAGTACGTTGAAATTACGTTGTTTTAAAGTAATTTAAAAATGACCCAAAAATACATATTTTAAACAACAACCAAACAAATATTGGACGTTGAGCAGAGTCTTCTTTTCAATTACATTTTGCTTGGTGGAGCCCCAATGTCAAAACACAGTTTTAATGTGTCCAAATCAATAACCAATATTCAGAAACAGTTTGGGACAAATTGAAAGCCTAAACATAAAATGTGCTATTTACACAAACATCTGCCACAATAATCATATAACTTGTATTTTATAACAAGCTCCTTATAAACTGCACAAGCACCAGAAACGCTGTTGTTTTGACAAGTAGCAATAAATCACTGATATCGATTCGGGGGGAAATCAGGTTGTACGTGATGTGGAAACGAACACAACTAAAAAAAAACACATGGAAATGGGAGGTATCTTTCACCTCACTGGTTAGAGGACAACCTGCAGAAGACAGTCAGCTACATTTTGGAGAGATGCATTTAAATGTAGGGGTCGCTAAACAAAGGAACGCAACACTTATTTTCATCACTCAACGATATCATGTTGAAATCAATTGTGTGATAGGAGGGAGATGAGATTGAACGTCCTGTTAAAACTAACAGCTCAAAAACCACACGGAATCTGGGAATAATGTGTACATCCCTGGTTAGAAGACAATTTGTAGAAAACAGATTGCTAGATTTTATAGTGTTGCATTTTGATTCAAGTTGGACACCAACATAGTAAACAGCATAACGACTCTTTGTTAAAAGGCTAATATCCATAGCATGCTGAAATCAATTGAACAGGGGGCAAACGTTAAGGCTTCAACATTGTGACATTATTAAAATAATCCTACTACAATGTTAAAACATTCTACATTGTGACATTAATTAATTGATATCATGAAACAACTCCTTCATGCATTTTCTGATGATTAATCAGATATCTTTTATCAGAGTATCTCTTCCCACATTGATTACAGCTACAAGGTTTCTCTCCTGTGTGTGTTCTCTGGTGTCGTGTCAGATTGCTAGACTTAGTAAAACTCTTCCCACATTGAGCACAGCTATAAGGTTTCTCTCCTGTGTGTGTTCTCTGGTGTGCTGTCAGGCCGCCAGATGAAACAAAACTCTTCCCACATTGATTACAGCTAAAATATGTATCTCCTGTGTGTGTTCTCTGGTGTACAGTCAGAACTCTAGATGAAACAAAACTCTTCCCACATTGGTTACAGCTATAAGGTTTCTCACCTGTGTGTGTTCTCTGGTGTCTTGTCCGCTTGCTAGAGGTAGTAAAACTCTTCCCACATTGAGCACAGCTATAAGGTTTCTCTCCTGTGTGTGTTCTCTGGTGGTATATCAGGCTGCTTAGCTGAGTAAAACTCTTCTCACATTGATTACAGCTAAAAGGTCTCTCTCCTGTGTGTGTTCTCTGGTGTGCTGTCAGGCCACCAGATGAAACAAAACTCTTCAAACATTGAGCACAGCTATAAGGTTTCTCTCCTGTGTGTGTTCTCTGGTGTGATATCAGGCTGGATGACCGAGTAAAACTCTTCCCACAGTGAGAGCAGCAGTGAGATTTATCACTTGTGTGAATTCTCTGGTGTACCTTTAGTGAACTTGATCTTGAGTAACTCTTCCCACAGTCAAAGCAGCGGTGAGATCTCTTCTCTGTGGATCTCTCCAGGTGTTTCTTGAGGTGTTCTAATGTGGAGAGACTCTTCTCTGCCTTGTCAGCATCATGAGGTTGTTGAGGCTCCCCAGAGGGCCCATGGTAGTCCCATCTCTCTCCTGTGTGAACAACAAAGTCAGACAGATTGTTAAAGGCCCACAACAGCAGAAATCCACTGTAAAAGGTGATGCCAATAGCGTAGCCATGATGTTGTACAACAATTGACGTCTAATGAATGTACTGATTATTTGACATTTGTCTTAAAATCAGCAAGAATAGTCATTTTGTCTTGTTTTCACATTAGCAGTAACATCTAAGATTGTAGACTAGAAATGTTATTCATGTTGTTGACTTTTGGTCTCCAATATAGGCCATTCTGTGTTTGCAAAAAATTGTGGCATGAGGGCAATGCACATGCAATTTGGTTGTAGAAACTCCATGCTAATGAGGAAACCGATAGTTCTGGATGTATATCTGCCTGGAGCAAAAATGGTGAGCAAAGATTTTAGTTTTTCACAATGTATTCTGAATGTGAACGGGGGAAAACTCAGGGGAGTAACCTCCATTTCCAGGTTGCTTATGAGTGCATTTCACACTACTTTGGATTATAATTGTAAGGCTCGTTTGAATGTCCTGCTTAATATAATGTTTGCGTCATCGTCGCAAACCAACCTCTTTGTACTTAAAAAAACACTTCAACCAGTAAAATGCTCTTTGGCTTTTTCATCAGCCTGACAATGAGGGTTTATACACAGTTTGCAAAATTGGCCCATAACTTCACCTAACAACAAATATAGGAAAATAGCTCTGTGTGTTGTATAATAGCCTATCCATCAAGGAACAGTTCTCTACACATTATGACCAAAGTAGGGATGTTGGTTCCAACATGGAACACGGCATAACTGTCTTTAACAGAGTAATGAATGAAGAAGCACTTTTGTTGTTGTTGCATGTCGTGATGTTTGTCATTTGACTGTCATTCAGAAAATGATTTCTTGGATCAGCTGATGATAGTTGAACATGTGACTAACAAAATAGCTAAAGTATTAAGAATTATGTGTAATTATTGAAGAACCGCGTTCATGACAGTATCCATTTGGGTGTTGTCAATAAAGTTACGATATTTGTTTATTTTATTTATATTTCACCCTTATTTAACCAGGTAGGCCAGTTGAGAACAAGTTCTCATTTACAACTGTGACCTGGCCAAGATAAAGCAAAGCAGTGCGACAAAAACAACACAGAGTTACACGTGGGATAAACAAATGAAAAGTCAATAACACAATAGAAAAATCTATATACAGTGTGTGCAAATGGAGTATGGAGGTAAGGCAATAAATAAGTCATAGTAGCGAAGTAATTACAATTTAGCAAATTAACACTGGAGAGATAGATGTGCAGATGATGATGTGCGCAGATGATGATGTGCAAGTAGAAATACTGGTGTTCAAAAGAGCAAAAAAGTAAATAAAAACATGGGGTAGGTAGTTGGATGGGCTATTTACAGATGGGCTGTGTACAGCTGCAGCGATCGGTAAGCTGCTCAGATAGCTGATGCTTAAAGTTAGTGAGGGAGATATAAGTCTCCAACTTCAGCGATTTTTGCAATTCGTTCCAGACATTGGCAGCAGAGAACTGGAAGGAAAGGAGGCCAAAGGACGTGTTTGCTTAGGAATGACCAGTGAGATATACAGTGGGGCAAAAAAGTATTTAGTCAGCCACCAATTGTGCAAGTTCTCCCACTTAGAAAGATGAGAGAGGCCTGTAATTTTCATCATAGGCACACTTCATCTATGACAGACAATGAGAAAAAATAAATAAATCCAGAAAAATCACATTGTAGGATTTTTTATGAATTTATTTGCAAATTATGGTGGAAAATAAGTATTTGGTCAATAACAAAAAGTTTCTCAATACTTGGTTATATACCCTTTGTTGGCAATGACAGAGGTCAAACGTTTTCTGTAAGTCTTCACAAGGTTCACACACACTGTTGCTGGTATTTTGGCCCATTCCTCCATGCAGATCTCCTCTAGAGCAATGATGTTTGGGGCTGTTGCTGGGCAACACGGACTTTCAACTCCCTCCAAAGATTTTCTATGGGATTGAGATCTGGAGACTGGCTAGGCCACTCCAGGACCTTGAAATGCTTCTTACGAAGCCACTCCTTCATTGCCCGGGCGGTGTGTTTGGGATCATTGTCATGCTGAAAGACCCAGCCACGTTTCATCTTCAATGCCCTTGCTGATGGAAGGAGGTTTTCACTCAAAATCTAACGATACATGGCCCCATTCATTCTTTCCTTTACCCGGATCAGTCGTCCTGGTCCCTTTGCAGAAAAACAGCCCCAAAGCATGATGTTTCCACCCCCATGCTTCACAGTAGGTATGGTGTTCTTTGGATGCAACTCAGCATTCTTTGTCCTCCAAACACGACGAGTTGAGTTTTTACCAAAAAGTTCTGTTTTGGTTTCATCTGACCATATGACATTCTCCCAATCTTCTTCTGGATCATCCAAATGCTCTCTAGCAAACACAAAAAGGGCTTCACAGGCAAGGATATTGTTGGAGATAAGTGTTTCCAGTTTCAGAGATGTTTGTAGTTCGTTCCAGTCATTGGCAGCAGAGAACTGGAAGGAGAGGCGGCCAAAGGAAGAATTGGTTTTGGGGGTGACCAGAGAGATATACCTGCTGGAGCACGTGCTACATGTGGGTGCTGCTATGGTGACCAGCGAGCTGAGATAAGGGGGGACTTTAACTAGCAGGGTCTTGTAGATTACCTGGAGCCAGAGGGTTTGGCGACGAGTATGAAGCGAGGGCCAGCCAACGAGAGTGTACAGGTCGCAGTGGTGGGTATAGTATATGGGGCTTTGGTGACAAAACGGATGGCACTGTGATAGACTGCATCCAATTTATTGAGTAGGGTATTGGAGGCTATTTTGTAAATGACATTGCCGAAGTCGAGGATTGGTAGGATGGTCAGTTTTACAAGGGTATGTTTGGCAGCATGAGTTAAGGATGCTTTGTTGCGAAATAGGAAGTTAATTCTAGATGTAACTTTGGATTGGAGATGTTTGATGTGAGCCTGGAAGGAGAGTTTACAGTCTAACCAGACACCTAGGTATTTGTAGTTGTCCACATATTCTAAGTCAGAGCAGTCCAGAGTAGTGATGTTGGACAGCAGGGCAGGTGCAGGCAGAGATCGGTTGAAGAGCATGCATTTAGTTTGACTTGTATTTAAGAGCAATTGGAGGCCACGGAAGGAGAGTTGTATGGCATTGAAGCTCGTCCGGAGGGTTGTTAACACAGTGTCCAAAGAAGGGCCAGAAGTATACAGAATGGTGTTGTCGTGTCTTTGGCTCTGCCGGATTAATTGCTAAGACATGCTATTCTATAAAATAATTTCTCCGTAATTAATATCACCTGATTGAGCTAATCATGTAAATGTATTAACTAGAGAGTCGGGCACCACAAAATAATATTTATAGAGCTGTTATCTTCCGAATAAACTCTTAAAGATCTAGTAATATTTTACATCAATAGCAGTCAATATCAATTCATCTTACTTCAGTCTCATAATCTGAAAGTTAACAAATCTTGGTGTTCTGCAAGAACCCTGGCTAACAATTTGAATCAGCAATACAAAATTGGGTTGAATTATTTATTTACTAAATACCTAACTAATCACACAGAATTCACATACACAAAGAATGAATTATACCTGGATAATTCTTTACGTCATAGAAAAATGTACCTAGCGGGCGGAACAGATATGACAGCTTGTTACACAAAGGAAAAGGGGCTGGTTTGAGTGGGAAGACAGGAACCAAGAGCGGGAAGACAGGAACCAAGGCAAAGCTGTGCGATCGTAAATACAGTATCTTATGCATTCTAAATTACCGCCCATTTGGAAAAGGAAAATGCAATAAATATTTACTCTGAGCTGCGCTTCAGTAGGTTGGTGGTAGATGGAAGACCGTGTTGCCAAACCAAGTCCTCTGTCCTTTGAAGAATGTCTCTGGTGGTCACTTGGATAAATTGTAGTAATGTCGTTGTGTGGTAGATGGGATACTCTGTCTGTTCCTTCCTAACCAGCGTTTGCAGCTGCGGTCGCTAACTCAACGGCTAGGAGGTATCACTTCTGTCGTGAATAAGAGTTCAAAGTTCATACCATTCGCAACCAAAGCTCATGCTGATGTTGGCTTTGTTCTGTAGTTTTATCTGAACCATTCTGACATAGGATCGTCATCCTCATATCCTCGGAAAAGGAAGTTATGTTGTCGTCAAGGGCTTATATAGTAAGGGAGAGGAGGGTGTGTTTGAAAAGTTTTATAGCCCTTGTCCCTTCACAGGGGAGGGCCACTGATTGAGCAGCCCTATCTTATGAAAATCCAAATCTCACATTTTAGAAGCTAAAATCACATTTCATCCCATCACAAATAATTTCATATTCAAACATTTAAATTGAACAACAATTCCATGTGAATCTGATAACTCTCGTGTGTAGGCTTTCCACTGTAGAGTTTATGTCATCTTATCATTGATGAGAATGTCTCAGATGACAACCGAACTGACAAGTACCACTGCATTGGGGCGGCAGGGTAGCCTAGTGGTTAGAGCGTTGGACTAGTAACCGAAAGGTTGCAAGTTCGAATCCCCGAGCTGACAAGGTACAAATCTGTCGTTCTGCCCCTGAACAGGCAGTTAACCCACTGTTCCTAGGCCGTCATTGAAAATAAGAATTTGTTCTTAACTGACTTGCCTAGTAAAATAAAGGTAAAAAAAATATATATATATATGTTAAATTGTTCAGATTACCAGAATATAGGTCATTTCCCCCACATACTGACGTTCCCAGAATCTCTATGTTAACCAAGGTTTTTTTTAAATGTAACCTCAGTAGGTTAAAGAAGGGAAATGGGGAAAGAGGTATTTATGACTGTCATAAACCTATCCCCCAGGCCAACATCATGACAGTGTCTTCTGCATAGAGGTGGATCAGAGACTCACCAGCAGTAAGAGCGACATCATTGATGTATACAGAGAAGAGAGTCGGTCCAAATTTGAACCCTGTGGCACCCCAATAGAGACTGCCAGAGGCCCGGACAACAGATCCTCCGATTTGACACACTGAACTCTATCAGAGAAGCAATTGGTGAACCAGACGAGGCAATCATTTGAGAAACCAAGGATGTCGAGTCTGCCGAAGAGGATGTGGTGAATGACAGAGTCGAAAGCCTTGGCCAGGTCAATGAATACGGCTGCACAGTATTGTTTCTTATCGATGGCGGTTAAGACATCGTTTAGGACCTTGAGCGTGGCTGAGGTTCACCCATGACCAGCTCTGAAACCAGATTGCATAGCGGAGAAGGTATGGTGGGATTCGAAATGGTCTGTAATCTGTTTGTTGACTTGGCTTTTGAAGACCTTAGAAAGGCAGGGTAGGATAGATATAGGTCTGTAGCAGTTTGGGTCAAGAGTGTGTCCCCCTATATCATGTCATGTTTCCCTCTCCTCTTTTTGCTGAGATACATGCAGAAGTAGAGTTTAATGAAGTTCGTGTTTGTAATTTTGACAGATATGGCATTCTAATGAGGAAAATGCGGTCTAACGAGGAAACGGCGGCCTAACGAGGAAACGGCATTCTCGGGCGCCACTTTTGGGCAAGACGATTGGCCCAGTTTATATCAAATTGTTGTTCCAGTTGCGCTTCGACAAGAAATACTGAGGTTGGCTCACGATGGTAGTATGGCAGGTCATCTTGGGGTCAACAAGACGTCTGAAACAGGATGTTGTGGCTCACTGTAAATCCTGTGGCGTTTGCCAGAGGACAGGTAAACCAAACCAAGCTGGCCCAGTTGCACCTTTGCAGCCCATTCTGCTATTGACAAACCTTTCAGCTGGGTTCTGGTGGACTGTGTTGATCCTTTGCCAAAAGCCAAGAGTGGTAAGTATTTCAGTTAACTAGTGATAGACTATTTATAATGCAGACATGATATAGTAGTTCATATGCATCTGGTTGAGTGACATTTTTGGCTTGGATGTAAAAAAAAAAAAAAAAAACTTTCCTACATTTCAACACAGCAAGCCAAGTAGTTCTATACTCAGGTGGGCACTTCCTCAACATTATCAGGACAGAGAAACCAGACCATCTCCTGTTCTATTAGACCCACCACTATGTCATTTCTCTCCTGTTCTATTAGACCCACCACTATGTCATTTCTCTCCTGTTCTATTAGACCCACCACTATGTCATTTCTCTCCTGTTCTATTAGACCCACCACTATGTCATTTCTCTCCAGTTCTATTAGACCCACCGCTATGTAATTTCTCTCCAGTTCTATTAGACCCACCACTATGTAATTTCTCTCCAGTTCTATTAGACCCACCACTATGTCATTTCTCTCCTGTTCTATTAGACCCACCACTATGTCATTTCTCTCCAGTTCTATTAGACCCACCACTATGTCATTTCTCTCCTGTTCTATTAGACCCACCACTATGTCATTTCTCTCCTGTTCTATTAGACCCACCACTATGTCATTTCTCTCCTGTTCTATTAGACCCACCACTATGTCATTTCTCTCCTGTTCTACTGGACCCACCACTATGTCATTTCTCTCCTGTTCTATTAGACCCACCACTATGTCATTTCTCTCCAGTTCTATTAGACCCACCGCTATGTAATTTCTCTCCAGTTCTATTAGACCCACCACTATGTAATTTCTCTCCTGTTCTATTAGACCCACCACTATGTCATTTCTCTCCTG
Source organism: Oncorhynchus kisutch (assembly GCF_002021735.2). Lineage (NCBI taxonomy): Eukaryota > Metazoa > Chordata > Actinopteri > Salmoniformes > Salmonidae > Oncorhynchus > Oncorhynchus kisutch. Next base: position 36,411,505 of record NC_034193.2, on the reverse strand, counting down.
TTCTATTAGACCCACCACTATGTCATTTCTCTCCTGTTCTATTAGACCCACCACTATGTCATTTCTCTCCAGTTCTATTAGACCCACCGCTATGTAATTTCTCTCCTGTTCTATTAGACCCACCACTATGTAATTTCTCTCCAGTTCTATTAGACCCACCACTATGTCATTTCTCTCCTGTTCTATTAGACCCACCACTATGTCATTTCTCTCCTGTTCTATTAGACCCACCACTATGTCATTTCTCTCCTGTTCTATTAGACCCACCACTATGTCATTTCTCTCCAGTTCTATTAGACCCACCGCTATGTAATTTCTCTCCTGTTCTATTAGACCCACCACTGTCATTTCTCTCCTGTTCTATTAGACCCACCACTATGTCATTTCTCTCCTGTTCTATTAGACCCACCACTATGTCATTTCTCTCCAGTTCTATTAGACCCACCGCTATGTAATTTCTCTCCTGTTCTATTAGACCCACCACTATGTCATTTCTCTCCTGTTCTATTAGACCCACCACTATGTCATTTCTCTCCTGTTCTACTGGACCCACCACTATGTCATTTCTCTCCTGTTCTATTAGACCCACCACTATGCCATTTCTCTCCTGTTCTACTGGATCCACCACTATGCCATTTCTCTCCAGTTCTATTAGACCCACCACTATGTCATTTCTCTCCTGTTGTATTAGACCCACCACTATGTAATTTCTCTCCAGTTCTATTAGACCCACCGCTATGTAATTTCTCTCCTGTTCTATTAGACCCACCACTATGTAATTTCTCTCCAGTTCTATTAGACCCACCACTATGTCATTTCTCTCCTGTTCTATTAGACCCACCACTATGTCATTTCTCTCCTGTTCTATTAGACCCACCACTATCCCACTATGTCATTTCTCTCCAGTTCTATTAGACCCACCGCTATGTAATTTCTCTCCTGTTCTATTAGACCCACCACTATGTCATTTCTCTCCTGTTCTATTAGACCCACCACTATGTCATTTCTCTCCTGTTCTACTGGACCCACCACTATGTCATTTCTCTCCTGTTCTATTAGACCCACCACTATGCCATTTCTCTCCTGTTCTACTGGATCCACCACTATGCCATTTCTCTCCAGTTCTATTAGACCCACCACTATGTCATTTCTCTCCTGTTGTATTAGACCCACCACTATGTCATTTCTCTCCTGTTCTATTATTTCGTTGTCCAGAAGTCAAAGGCACAATCCTAGCTGTTGCAGCTTTAGTCTCTCCCTCTTTCTAAGTTTCTAACATAGATTTTCATCTCTGTCAAATATGAACCTCTAGCAGGTGGACTCTATAGAATGGTGTGTTCTAATAAAACACTGTAGGAGTTATCTCCAGATCGCTATGCATATTCATGTCATGAGGCTAGTAGCTTAGCATTTCTCTCCATTGAATACAGGCGGTTGGCTCAGCCAACCCAAATCTCACATTGGCACTATTGGGGGGCACGGTGTGTAATAAATCATCACTACACGAATATCACTACATGCCGTGCCCCCCAGTCTGCGGTCAGCAGATAGACCCTTCTCAAATATATATGTTAATAAGTAACTTTTTGGAAACGGAACGGAGAAAACAAGGGGTAGCTTGTTCTCTACGTCGTCGGATTCTATAAATATCAGTCATCATCCTGGGGCCCTCCGTTGAAGAGGTATTGACGAGCCAACTCCGAATATCCAAAGTTAAAAACAAATTTAAGGCGGTACTTACTGGTTTTAATCAGATCTATCTCCTCCTCTTCATCTTCATCTTTCAATGTGACAGTAATCTCTCCTTCCTCTTTCACTCCAAAAACAGCATCCTCTTCCTTCACAGTAACATCTTCCTCCTCTTTCACTCTGAACGCGTCTTCCTCTTCTTTCACTGTAACGTCGATCTCTTTTTTATTCACAGTAACAGCCTCACCCACCACTTCTTTTTTTACGGTGACATCCTCTTCTTCCTTCTCCTCTTTCACGACAATGTTCAGCCCCAGAGCTTCTTTCTCCGTCCAGCAGACCTCCTCTTCTTTAACAGGAGGGGAGAAGTTTAGGGAGCTCATGGTCGGGGATGTTAGCTAGCTAGCTATCATTAGCGACTAGGCTAGTGCTAATTTAACCAGCCAGCTACTATAGCTGACTAATACAAAATACCGTAATATTATATGAAATAGGTTAACAAATAGATACGACAGAAGTGTGTCTAAAACACAGTAGCTAATATACACAGAAAGCGTCTAAACAGCTTGAATCTTTCGGCTATGTTGGCTATCAAGCTACCGAGGTGGTTGACGAGCTGTTTATGAAGAACCGTCGACAAGATTTCACGTCACGCTGGCAGCATCGCCTGAAAGACGCAGTTGAGGATCATGTTTTATTTTCAGACTAAGATTATTTTCAATGAATTTAATTAAATAATACTATTATATTGACACATACAAAGACAGGAAAGTGTTGATTGATTAGTGCGAATAAAAAATGTTTACTACAGCACATTTAATGCAGTTTCATTAAGTCATACTAAATCTAAATAAGTAGCTAGCTACTGTAGGTATATACTGCTCCTACATGGTGTAACAATACATCACGTAGATGTATATAATGAACAGACTAGGTCTATACTGCTCCTACATGGTGTAACAATACATTATGTAGAAGTATATAATGAACAGACTAGGTCTATACTGCTACTACATGGTGTAACAATACATCACGTAGATGTATATAATGAACAGACTAGGTCTATACTGCTCCTACATGGTGTAACAATCATGTGGGACTTTAAGGCAATGCTGTTTTAACACTGGTGAGTAAAAACTCATGCTTCCTACACTTTAACTTGTCTGAAAATAAAATATACGTTTTACTCAACTGCATTACCCACTCCAGTCAGCAGATGGCGGTCTGGGAATTTAAGGCAATGCTTGCTGTTAGTGTGACGTAAAATCTAGTGGACGGAACGCTGCTTTCAACTGCACCTACAGTTAGTCAGCCACCTCTGTAGCTTGCTAGACAAAATAGACGAACCAATAAAGCTCGTTCGACGCTTTATTGTATATAAGCCACTGTGTTTAAAGCCCACTTCTGTCGTCTAGTTAGTTATCCGATTTAATTTCATATTTACGGTGTTGTAGTTATTATTCAGCTAGCGGGCTGGTTAAGTTAGCATTAGCCTAGCTAACATCCCTGGCCATGAGCTCACTAAGCTACTCTCCTCCTGAAGACGATGAGGTCTGCTTGACGGAGAAAGAGGGTCTGTGGCTAAACGTTGTCGTGAAAGAGGAAGAGGAGGATGTCACAATACAAAAACAAGTAGAGGGTGAGGGTGTTACAGTGAAAGAAGAAGATAAATACGTTTCAGTGAAAGAAGAGGAAGATGCGTTCAGAGTGAAAGAGGAGGAGGAGGAGGATGTTACTGTAAAAGAAGAGGAGGAAGAGAAAGAGGAGGATGCAGTTTTTGGAGTGAAAGAGGAGAAGGGGGAGATGACTGTCACATTGGAAGAAGAGGAGGAAACTGAATATCTGGGCTCGGTATCCCAAATGCATGTTAAGGCATCCAATAGTTCTAGCGATGGACGCTTCCTGATTAACACCAGTAAGTACTGTCTTAAAAACAGAGGCATAAACTCTGCAGTTGTTGAACTGATGTGTGTTGTTAAAGGGGAACTATGCAATTGTGTTTATTTATAGTGTGTTTATTTATAGTCATTGATTCTTGAAGAATATAACGCATGCCTCATGAGCTTCGTTCAACTGTCGTACCACATCAGAACCCAAAATAAGCTTTTTTTTACTCCAATGTTTAGAAACAATGTAAACCAACACTGTATAGCCTCAACATGGTTAAAACTATAATGCTGATATCATGGATGGTCAGTCCTTACATCCGTAGGTCTGTCTGAATTTGAGACTAGTTACATTTCTCCAGACGCATCATCTTATTACCAAAACAGTGGTGGAATGACAGCTTTGTTATTGTTTGAACTGCAGATTGGTTGATTGATTGTGTGGCTTTTTTAAAGGGGCAACCTAGGATTTAAACAGCAACAAAATGGCTGCCCTGAGACTTAGTTTGGTAAACAGCTGAGGGATGGGGGCTGGAGAAATGTAACCACTTTCACATTCATAGAGAAAGCTATTGTAGCATCCGTAACCCAAAACCTAGAGCCCTCGTCAAGAAGTTCAGACGTAACAGTTAAGGTGTTGGCTTGACAGGCCATCCATAAGGTCAAAATTATAGTTTTAAACAAGATTTCGACGCTATACAGTGCTTGTTTACAAACAATGGCGCTATACGAGCTTATGTTTTGGTATACTACAATGAACTAATAGTATGTAGTATATACTCATTAAGTATGTAGTTACAGTATACTACAATGAACTAATAGTATGTAGTATATACTCATTAAGTATGTAGTTACAGTATACTACAATGAACTAATAATATGTAGTATATACTCATTGAGTATGTAGTATACAGTACGTTAGTATGGGTATTCAAACACAGCTATTCACCTTTTTTCAATTTATTTTTAATGCCATTACATTACAGGCGAAACATACCTACATTCCATAACATTTATGAATTGTTTGAAACCTTTGTTTTAAACCCTTCTCAAAGTTGGTGCCTTGCCGGATTTGTATATAATTTTTAAAAAATAAAACACTGCATGACTTTCTTTGTATTTATGGCAGTGTAGTTCCCTTAATGTTCAGTCAACTTTGGTACAACATGCATGCTATGAGGAGTCGCGATATTCAACTTTGGTTGAAGGATCTAAAATCACACCTGAAAAGGCCAATGAAATCCGCTCCTGGCTAGAAGTCCCGCCTTCCACAGGTGATGACGTCAGGCTCGGATTCATTCCTTCAATTATTCTGCTTTTCACCACGGTGTGAACAGGAACAATTCATGCTACTAAAACAAACAATTGGAACACAAGAATGTTTTTTGTTGAGCCAACTAAACTGACCCTTAGTGGTAGAGCGTGATCACCCCATGGACTTTGTGTGGTTCTCATAGTTTCCTAATCAAAATGTCCTGGCTATAGCAATGAGTAAGATGGCAAAAAATGCGACCTAAACAATGAAAGTTAATCTGGGTTCGGGTTAGCGACCATGCCCAAATTAATAAATGTTCAAGTTACAAACATGTTCTCAAATGCCATTGAAATGGCAGCAGCGGTATGAGAGCAATACAGCTTTCCTCAGTAGGAAATCCTGGTGGACCCACTGTGATGTCAGACTGATAATGCTCATTGGGCTGACATCACTGGTCCAAATGTCAGTCGTGAAGCTTATAGCAGTGATGCCCGTAGCTAATAGTGGTGACACCCATAGCTAACAGCAGTGACGCCCGTAGCTAATAGTGGTGACACCCATAGCTAACAGCAGTGACACCCGTAGCTAATAGTGGTGACACCCATAGCTAACAGCAGTGACGCCCGTAGCTAATAGTGGTGACACCCATAGCTAACAGCAGTGACGCCCGTAGCTAATAGTGGTGACACCCATAGCTAACAGCAGTGACGCCCGTAGCTAATAGTGGTGACGCCTGCAGCTAACAGCAGTAGCTCATGGATGTGAGTTTCAACAAGACTGTAACTCCGGTAGGGAAACATTTGTCAAATAGCGCCTACTTGGTAGTGTGTACCGGTGCTCGACCAGTCGGCGAAAGCCCACATCATCCACGACAGAGAACGGTTGATTGCCAAGGGCAGTGAATTCCATTTTCTTGGCGTTAATGGATTTGATAAGATGGTTGATGCTGTCAGGGGGAGTTTTAGGTGAAGTTATGGGTCCTACAGTAGGTCAATGTTTATGTTATGTTAACAATAACACAATAACACGCAGGACATTCAAACGAGCCTTACAATTATAATCCAATAGTAGTGTTAAATCCACTCGTATTCAACCTGTAAATGGAGGTGATTTTTGCTGTCAGCCTATGAGAACTCTCCTGAGTTTTCCCCCACAGAGGTGAATTAGTGAATAAACACAGAGCATAATGTACGTTTCCTTGACTAGCACTCCTGATCTTGCGCTAATAGTGCGCTGTAATATTCAGAATACATTGTGAAAAACTATAATCTTCGCTCACCATTTTTGCTCCACACAGTTATACTACATCCATAACTAGCGGTTTCCTCATTAGTGGGGAGGAGTTTCTGCAATCAAATTGTGTGCGCATTGCCCTCGTGCTGCAATTTATTTATTTTTTTACACAGAAAGGGGCCTATATTGGAGACCAAAAGTTGTCTGGCACACTGCTTGGGATTTCAACAATTTTAATAATTTATTTCTAGTTAACAATAATGTGAAAACCAGACAAAATATGACTTGTTGCTATCTTGATTGTCTTAATTGTCAAATAATTTAACAGGCGTCAATTGTTTGCTCCGGGCATCACCTTTTACCTCGAATTAACAGTGGACTTTGTCGTTCACACAGTAGAGAGACGTGACTATTGTGGATCCTCTGGGGAGCCTCAACAACATCATGATGCTGACGAGGCAGAGAAGAGTCTCTCCAGATCAGAAAACCTCAAGAAACACCTGCAGAGATCCACAGGGAAGAAATCTCACTGCTGCTCTGACTGTGGGAAGAGATTCAACTCTTCAGTAAAACTTAAAATACATCAAAGAATTCACACTGGAGTGAAACCATATAGCTGTAGTCAATGTGGGAAGAGTTTTTCTACATCTCGCTATCTAACTATACACCAGAGAACACACACAGGAGAGAAACCTTTTGGCTGTGATCACTGTGGGAAGAGTTTTATTCGGCAACAAACCCTGAAATCACACCAGAGAATACACACTGGAGAGAAACCTTACAGCTGTAATCAATGTGGGAAGAGTTTTTCTACATCTAGCTATGTAACTATACACCAGAGAACACACACAGGAGAGAAACCATATAGCTGTAATCAATGTGGGAAGAGTTTTACTTGGCCAGACAGCCTGATAGTACACCAGAGAACACACACAGGAGATAATCCTTATAGCTGTGATCAATGTGGGAAGAGTTTTACTACATCTAGCCAGCTGACTTTGCACCAGAGGACACACACAGGAGAGAAATCTTGTAGCTGTGATCAATGTGGGAAGAGTTTTACTCGGCCATACAACCTGATAGTACACCAGAGAACACACACAGGAGAGAAACCTTGTAGCTGTGATCAATGTGGGAAGAGTTTTACTACATCTAGCCAGCTGACTTTGCACCAGAGAACACACACAGGAGAAAAACCTTTTAGGTGTGATCAATGTGGGAAGAGTTTTACTAGATCTAGCTATCTAACTATACACCAGAGAACACACACAGGAGAGAATCCTTGCTGTAATCAATGTGGGAAGAGATACTCTGATAAAAGATCTCTGACTAAACATCAGAAAATACATGAAGGAGTTGTTTCATGATATCAATGAAATGTCACAATGTAGAATGTTTTAACATTGTAGTAACAGTATTCTAATGATGTCAGAATATAGAATGTTTTAACATTGTAGTAACAGTATTCTAATGATGTCACATTGTAGAATGTTTTAACATTGTAGTAGCAGTATTTTAATGTTACATTGTAGAATGTTTTAACATTGTAGTAGCAGTATTCTAATAATGTCACAATATAGAATGTTTTAACTTTGTGGGAGCAGTATTTTAATGAATGTCAGAATGTAGAAACCTAAATGTTTGCCCCTTGTTCAATTGATATTAGTTACTAAGGATATTGCAGGAGTTTCTTCTTGAAATCAGACATGTCTGTGTGAGGACAACTTGGTTGCTGATTGTATCAAGGGTGGGCAGTCAAAAAGATTAGTGTTTTGCTTTAGCCAGTGCGTTACCATGGCTACCACAATTTATTTTGACTACGTGTTTTTCTGTATTGGAGATGAGTTTTGTTTGGGCTCGTTCCAAGGGGACGAGTGTTCTAGAAGATGGTGAGTTTTAGGAAGAAGAGAGTTCTAGAAGCGAGTGAGTTTTAGGATTCTATAGTAAGAAAAAGGATATTAAAAATAATACTATTATATATTATTATTTAGAAATGTGTTTTTTCTTGTTTTTAATCTTTGACAGTTTGTAGACACCATGTTTATATTGTAGAAGGTGAAGCATTGTAGTAGATCATAATGTGAAATGGGTGTTACACCTGTGCTGGCTTGTCCATCTCGTTAGTGGGAAGGTGTTTCACCTGAGCTGGCCCAGGTTCTATTTAAGAGCGTCTGGCCCAGTGCTCCAGTTGTCTTGATAGATGTGAAGAGTCTCCACCTCTTTGGTTTGCTTCCTCTTAGTTTGGTGTGGGTTTTTCCTTTTGTTTCCCTCTTCTTGGGCAGATTTAGTGGGTCTCGTGGTGGATGTCTTTTAGGTCCCAGTTGTTGTTACTAGTCAACTTTCAGAACCCCTCCTAAAACCCCACCTGTTTATTTGTGGTTGTTGTCAGTGACTCTTTGTTAGTTCCACCTTCTAGTTAAGTGACATTTGGTTTTCTTGATGGGGACTGTAACATTGAGTAAAACATGCTTATATTTTGGGTTGGATATTGCATCCTATTCTTAATCGATGTCATTTTCTTAGAATGCTCATTAGTCTTTCAGTTATTACTCAGTTTTTTTTTATACTGTTTGTTGTGGTAAATATTTCTGTTTAAAAAAATTAAATAAAAAATCCAGTGAAGCCTTTGAGTTGCATCCATGTCTGAAATGTACTATATAAATCAAACTTGACTTGAACATGTTGCAAAACTATCCCAGTGACTGAAAAATCAACAGACTCTTGCTGAACCAATGAACAAATGTGCACAAGCAACACATATCTTGGTTGGCCTTATTATGAAAAACAGTATGAATTCAGTTTATCTTCCACTGTCAAAATAGTGAATGGTATGTAAGTTTTGTATCAGTTTTCAACCAACCAAGTGTATTTGTTGAAGATGAAACAGATCATTCCCACTTTTCAAGCCTGCTGAAGGCGTGGTGGAGTGGTAAACACAACCCCCGGCTCTACATCTCTGCTTATGTCATGTTCTGTGGCCTTCCCGTTCCATTTCTTGTCTGCCCCTGCAACACATTTAGTCATATTATATAAAACACAAACTAATGTATATGGAGTATCTATGGTTTCAGTTACACCTGGCACCTAAATGTGACTTCTATCATCTGATCACTCCAAGCTACATTAGGTTCCTTTGACAGTCTGGATGCAGCCAGGCCACTGAATATAAATAAGCAATGTAAAGAGGTGGGGTGAATTAGTGGGGAAAAGTACATTCTACACAAATGACCTTCATAATAACAAAGAACAAATGTGTGTGCCTGAGGGGAAATTAACTTTCTTACTGAAAAATTATGGGTGAGTAATTACACCAAAATTGGTAGACAATTTGCACTGCTGCTGTGGTACGTGGTATAGAAAAGTCTGCAGGTGTCTATCTGGTCAAAACCACTGATGCAGGTGCCCCTCCACCATCTGGTGGGATGGATCATGTCTACAGAGAAACCTAGATTCAAGTACTTAGATTTGTGTGAATTGGGTATATGTTGTGAAATTGGTAGATATCACTTGTTAGATATTACAGCACTGTCGGAGCAAGAAACACAAGCATTTCACTACACCCGCAATAACATCTGCTAAACACGTGTATGTGACCAATAAAATGGGATTAGATTTGAAATAAACGTCCTATTTATCAAAGGTGCTTTTGGCTGAGATCAAAATGACTCATGAAGGGTTTGAATAAGTTAAAAGTCCATTTTGATACAGAAACTTAAACCATGATTTTGATTTATTAACAACAAGTTGATTGACAAAGTCATGAAAAATTGGAAGAATTGAATAAACCACATTTTGTCTATGATGAAAGATATGCCTCTGGGGTCAATTATCCATGTCAGAAGTATGGTTCAATGCAAATATGTAGTGGGTGTAAAGTTTGATTCGTTTTTAATGAGTGAGAAAATAAAACAATCAACACATGCTTCTCTTTGAACGACTTAATATAATATTAAACATTTATGAAATAAATGAAAAATAACCTTTTGGTTCCTCAACTGCCTTGCACACTCCAGTCAGCAGACGGCGATATGCGTCTTTTAGGTTCTGGCGATGCTGCCAGTGTGACGTATAATCTAGTGGACGGGACGCTCCTTCAACAACAACAGCTAGTCAGACACCTCGGTAGCTTTCTAGCAAACATAGCTACATTCACGCTATTTACACTGTTTTGGTGTATATTAATCGCTGTGTATTAAACACTCTTCTGTCGTATGTACTTGTTGGCCCATATAATTATATATTTACGTTGTTTGTCAGCTAGCTGGTTTGCTAAGTTAGCTTAGAACTAGGCTAGTCGCTAATGCTAGCTAGCTAACACCCCAGAAATGTGTACACTAAGCTACTCTCCTCCTGTTAAAGTAGAGGAAGTCTCAGTGAAACAAGTAGAGGGTGAGGTTGTTACAGTGAAAGAAGAAGAGAAAG